>NW_011889893.1:17195-19400 GCF_000151845.1 Pteropus vampyrus
GGGAGCTTTCAGCCCCCCTTCAGCAGGCGGAGGAACCAGCCACCACCGCCGGACCCCGGAGTGCGACTCGGCAGCCGGGCACCCGCCGCCTCTTGGCAGGCAGCGAAGGGCAGACTCACCTAACACGCGGGTCTCTGACGAGCCCTGCATCCTGCTCCGAGCTCCCTGGGCCTGGCAGAGCGCCGAGGATTCGTTTCCGTGGAACCGGAGCGGCCCATCTCACATCTGTCCACTGATACGCATCCAGCAGCCCTGGCACAGGGCGTCCTTCCCGGCCGTTTTTGGAGTGGATCGTAGGGCACACGTGGCAGCACAGAGAGAGCCGTGGGGGAGACACCCTCCCGGCTCACGTCCGTGCCACGCAGAATGAATTAGGGCCACAGAAAGGGGGTTGATGACTCGGGGAGACTTTAATGAGAGAGAAAGGATGAAGAACAGGACATTTCTCACGTGCCTCGCAGCTGCCTCCGGCCTGGAAGCAGCACAGATTCCGTCGACAAAGTCCTCCGTCTGATCTGATATCGGGGCGACTGTGAAATCAGTACATGCAGAGTTAGAGGAAAAAAAACCCGGAATTTGCTAAGAGTCTCCGCCGCACTGTAACCGTTTAGATGTTGGCATCGGCCTTACCTGCAGTGCACAGTCAATTCGGGGCGCTTTATAAAAAATATCTGTGTGCCCCCCTCCCCCCAGACCAGTGGATTCCTGAGCTGTGGGATTGGGACCCAGGTGACGGATCTTCAGATAAATGTGCTGTGCAGCCAGAGCCGAGAAACATTTGATATCCATGTTTGCCAGCTAGCATCCCTAGGTAAGGAATTTTATTATAGTTTTCATGACCCGTATAGGACAGCGTCTCAGTTATCCACGTAAATCCCTGTACATCAAATACAGGCTCACTTTCGCTTTAACTTGGAATATATCACAGTTATTTTCTCCAGCAAAATTAGTTTCCTTCTCGTGGGCTGCTTAAGTTTAAAGTCGATCGGACTAACAGTTAGCTACTGCTGTGTAACAACCACCACCACCCCCGCCCCCTCCAAAAAATGCCCTATAACAACATTCATTCATTTTTTTCTCCCTGTTTCGAGAGTGGGCCAAGCCGGGCATCTCGTGCTTCTCACCGCTGATCCTGGCCGGCCTCACGCCTCGGCTGGGCGGACGTACCTGCATCGTAACTGTCTCAGGTTCTAGCCTGGAAATGTCATTCTCATGGTGATGGCCGAGCATAACAGAGCAAGCAAAAGCATCCGTGGCTTCCCGAGGCCAAAGCTGGGACCTGGCACACCGTCCTCGTCACCTGGTTCTCTTAGTTAAAGAGTGGCGGGCGGGGGGCAGAGAGGGGAAGACCACACTCCGCCCCTCCCTGGGAGGGCACTGCCAGCCACAGGAGGCGACCCAGCACCGCGGCAGTCCAGGCTCTGTCCGCTGCCCCGTCCAGAGGCAGTGAGAAGCTCTTCACAGTGGAAGCTGGTCTCGGTCCCTCTGTGATGAGGATTGAGACTGACCGTCCGCTCCCGCCAGCACGTCAGTTTTATCCAGAGAAGAAAGCGGTGGCACATCAGGACCGGGGCGCTGCCTGGCCGGGTCGTCCAGCTGCTCCGCGGTCGAGCGGCCGTCTCTCACCGTGCGAGCCGTCGTTTTCAAAGTCGTTAGCCTTTGTGGACGCTGCCGAACCCCAAGCAGGTGACGTCGGACGAAAGTAGGTCACCGCGTCGTTGCCTCGAAAGCCCGCACACCGTGCTGCACGCAGACGGACACGTCGTGACGCTCCTCCCTGGCCATTGCTGTCCCCACGTTGCCACCTCAATTCAGGCCTCACAGTTTATGGAAAAACTGATTGTTTTTTTTCTCCTTCGTCTCTAAGCACTTACTGTTCTTCTAGAAAAAAATAAATCGTGAGGGAAATGAGCCAAAGCTCGCTTCTGCCCCCTTGTGACACTGAGAGGCTGGGGCGGCTGAGCAAAGGCGGCAGAGCTGGGGGACCCCCTTCCAGGAGGCAGTTCCATCCCCTGCGTCGGCCCGAGGAGCACCCACACATTCTGTCCGTCGGCGTCCGGCCCTCAGCTCTTTGACTCCACGGGCGGGTGGGCGCGGGCCCGGTTCCACGGTCTCCTGCTTCTGACTCGACTCCTAAGTTCCTTACCCATTTTGTTCTCCGAATGGCCTGCTACCAGACCAGAGGGTGGGGAAAAACGTCCCAGC
>NW_011889893.1:20840-22180 GCF_000151845.1 Pteropus vampyrus
GCGGCCCGCGTGTGAGGGGCGGGGCCAGGGCGTCGGCCAGGCCGTCTGGCTTCGCGGCGGCCGCCGTCCAGCCCCCTGCTGCGCCCGCACTGTTGACAGACCAGGGGTCATGTCCAGAGGCGCCCGTACCCCCGGCCCAGGCTGAGGGCTTTTCCGGCATCTTCCCCGAGCCCTCCCCATCATTCTGAGCGTTCCTGGTTTGGTGCCAACTCCAGACCGCACTGCACTGCACCCAGGCCCCCGAGAGACGGGAGGAGCGCTTGGTGGTCCGAACCCTGGCTTACCAGCCGTGTCACGTGGGACACTCTGCTCCGCCTGCTGGAGTCCCTGCAGGGCCTTGTGGGAACGGGGACCTCGGAGCACAGCAGCCCCCGCACAGGTATTGTGAAGCCTCCCCAGAGCTCTGAGCCCACGGCGGGGTCACCAAACATGAACGCTCTTATTCTTATTCGTCTGCGTATTCGAGATCGAGCCCGCAGCTCCCAGTGCCCCAGATCACACCTGCAGAAGCCCACAAAGTCCCCCCATTTACAAGACTACCCCTTGGCCCTGAAGGCAGAGCCACCGTGAAGACCCTGGGTTTTCCTGTTGCCTTCTTTGTCATTACAAAGACAGGGACCCTTATTCGGGGTCAGGGGTTCCCTCATCACCCAGCGCAGAGCCCGACACAGAGCCTGGGCTCAGCACACACGTGGAGGAGTCGGCGGATGGCACAGGGCCCCGTGCAGAGCAAAACGTGAAACACGGGGCGTCCGCCCAGGAGGTGGCAGGGGCTCGAGGCGCAGTGTACGCATCGAAGGAGCCGCAGGGCCTCTGGGAAACGCCCCCGCCCTTCGGACCACAGACTCACAGGCGGATTTCCTGGGTTGGCCCTCGCCCTCCGCCACGTGGCGAGTTCCCAGCCCCCGCGCCTCGCTGTCCTCACCCAACCACAAAACGCGAGCGCTGCGGAGCCCGGGGCCAGCCCTGAGACCACAGCCAGCCCGCGGCGAGCGGCTGCGGGGTGTTTGCTGTGCGCGTTTCTGGGCATCAGAGCGAAGGGGCCAGTCAGCCGGCTCGTCGGGGCCCGTGCGGGACAATCGGGAGTTGTGTGAGCCACCACAGAACCCTAAATTATGTAAAAGGACAATTAAACCGACGATATTGAAAACGAAGATCGTAAGTAGGAAGGAACCAGAAATCGCTCCCCGACGATCTGCTCTGTGACACCGTTTTCGATGCTCTTGAGATTGTTCCCATGTGTCATGTCCAAGGGGCAGAATTCGCCGTCACGCGCCCCTCCCATCTCCCCCCACCTCCGGTTCTGAGTCGTGGCACTGGTCACCTGACCTCGCCTGACC
>NW_011889893.1:26100-30109 GCF_000151845.1 Pteropus vampyrus
TCATTGCCGGGTAGGATTTTGCCACGTGCATATCTCACAGTGTCTTTACCCGTTCCCCTGTCAATGGATCCCTGGGCTGTTCCTAGTGTTTGGTTCTCTTGAAAAGAAGCTGAAATCGTCTTTGAACTGCCTCCCCGCAGCCCACACGCTCGCTTCTTACCGTCCGGCAGCGAAAATGTCTTTTTTAAAACGCTGAGCCCGATCGTGCTGCTCCTCTGCTTAAAACGCTCCCGTTCTGCCACCTTGCTCAGACACACCGGAGTCCTCTGCGCGAGCCACCGCCCGCAGGAGCCCGGCCCCGGCTCCCGCTCCCGCCCCTGCCCATCCAGCTCGCTCTGCGCCAGCCGCACCAGCACGCCGGCCATTCGGAGCTCAGGCCAGGGACGCTTCTACCCCAGGGCCTTTGCCCGCTCTGCCGGAAATGCCATTTCCCCAGAGAGCTCGACCCCTCCTGTCAGTCACCTGCAGTCGATCACGTAACCGGTAGCCACACGTGTCCATTAAAGTCAAACAAGCTAACATTAACTAAAGTTTAAAACGGAGTCCCTCGGTGGCACCAGGTCCATTTCAGGTGTTCAATAGCCACATGCACTGTGCCATGCAGGTAAATGTTTAGCGCCCGGCTCTGTAACGGGGCGAAAACAAAGTCCCGATGTGTGGCACTTGCCCGCGTCCGCAGAGCAAGGACTCCTGACATAGCCCGCTTCACTCCTGCGGCTGGTGGTTACACACTGAATGCCGGAGGTTACAGACCATTTCCATTGTTCAGGAAGTGCTGTTGGACTCTGAATGTTTACCTCGACTGATTGGTAGCATTTACGATCACCTGCCAAATTCAGTATTTACATATGCCTGTGTCTGCTCCGACAATTAAAAGCCCGCTCCCTGCAAATGGCAGAATCTTGGTCTGCAGTGCCCAGGACGTAGAGAGCTCTCAGCTGAATGAATGGTACGCTGTCAGCAAGTCCCTTTCCAAACAAAACAAAATAAAAATTTGTTACATTGTAGCTTTAATAAATAAAACCCTCTTTTCCGTTCTCGTTTGATGCTGTTTGTCCCAGCTACGCTGATGAAAGATGCAGTTCTTTATGACGAGAACGGGCTCTTTGTCCCCAAATATGCATGGAGGGTCCCCTTCAAGGATGTTACTTTGTGGTACCTTGGAGAGCCCCAAACCACACACAGTTTCTTGAAAAGACCGAGGATTCGGAACAGCTGGGCTGTGCCCCGCAGGGCCGGGAAGCAGATGCCGCGTCTCGGTGGCTCCTGTCCTGCCTCCTCCCCTCCCACATCCGCCCCTTCCGTTTCTCCATCGTCCCCCTCAGCACGCACTGGAGCACATTGTCCTGCTCGCTGAGGGTTGGGGGGGACAGGCGCTCACACCGAGACGTGGCAGGATTGCAACTCTGCCCGCACACCCCTGCCTGCCTCCTTGCTCGCCATGCAGTGAGAAGGAAGAGGGGGGCCTTCCCAACTCGCTCTGGTTCCACACGATGACGTGATTCCAGTGAGTCCCTCGGCCCCAGTTGCTAAATCAGAAGCCGTGTGCTCAAGATTCATCATATCGGTCCTTTCCCTCCCATGGGGTAAATCGTTAATGCCCATAGTTATCCTTTCTTTAGTGATTCCCGTAGGCCAGGGACTCTCACAGACTTACTTCATGCGATTCATAGCCACATGAGCTGCTCCGGTTAAGATACCTGTTTTTCAGATGAGAAAATCCAGGCTCGCTTTTGAGGGCCTCATCTACGGAGCACGGACAGGACGGCCTGGGGCTGGCGTCCGGCCCAGCCGCGACCGACTCCGGGACCGCGCTGTTAGCCACGGCGCCCTTCCCTGTCGGGGGCAGATGGACGGCGAAGCCCAGCGAGCGGCACTCGGGCGTCCGTCCTCCTCGGCAAGCAGCGGGATCTCGGGCGGTCCTGAGCCTCCGTTTTTTTGTTTGTTTTTTTTCCTTAGAAAACAACAGTTTCAAAGTCGATGGATTTGGCCGCAACCAAACTTTTTAGGCATCTTATAAAGGTCAGCATTCCCAGTTGATTCTGGGCACGAGTTTAACGTCGAGCTGCCCTGCCTCGCTCGGCACAGAGCAGCACGTGCGTTCCCGGCAGCCCGCTGGCTGCGTGGGCCCAGGGCACCGAGGGTCAATTGGACATTAGTCCTTGTGCTATTTCTGTGACTTCTCTTTGGCTGGAACTTAAATCGTAAGCATCCGCCATCCTCCCTAAGAGGTGCTCACGACGCTTCCCGGCAGCACTGAGCCGCGGCTCGAGCTCGGGTCCCGGCGTGCCTGACCCTGGCCGCCGTGGCCCGTCTGTGAGCTCATTCTCGTCTCTTCGACGAGCATTTATGCACATCGAGTCTCCTGCACTACCGTGTCTCGGCTCCTTCTCCAGGCTTTTGGGTTGTGCTGGCGTCGCCAGCTCAAGCTCAGATTTCCTCTGCCCTACCCTAGTCTCCCGCTGTGGGCTACCTGGCCGTGGCTTTCTTGGCGCTGCTCATCCCCTCGAAGGGACGTGTCAGGTGGGTTCTTCCGGACCAGTGGTCCTCATCCCTTCTCGATCATCTGCCTGGGCTCTGGGCAACTCGCTAGTATGTTATTTTTATTCAGTGATCCCCGATGGAATTAGGATGTGTATAAAAGCAGGAACCTTTGTACATATCACTTAACTGCTGTCTCTAAAGTGGAATCTGAATGGTCAGGGACAAGATGAGTATGTCCATCCCCGTGATTTCTATTCTGCTTCGTTCCGGTCAAGGCAGTTAGGCAGGAAAAAGAAATAAAAGGCATCCAGGTGGACAACAAAGGAGCAAAACCGCCTCGTTCTGACATGACGGTGTATGTAGAGACCCCTAGGAAATCAGCTCCAAAGCTGTTAGAACTAATACAAGTTCAGCGAGATTGCAGGGTATGAGATCAACGTGAAGAACGTCTTTCCGTGCACTAGCCATGAACATTTAAACATGAAATTAAGGAGACGATTCCATGACAGCAGCATCAAAAAGATCAAAATACCTAGAAATAAATTAGCGAAAGGGAGGGCAGGACTTGTACTCTGAAAACTACAAAATATTATTGAAAGAAATAAAATAATAGCAAATAAATGGGAAGACATCCAGCGTCTGGGACTGGAACACTTACTATTGTTATGGCGGCAGGACCCCCCCCACCCCCCAATGATCTACAGATTCGATGCAGTTCCAGTCAAAAACTCTACTGCCACTTTTACAGAAATGTTCACGCTGGTCCTAAAGTGCACTTGGAAATAGAAGGGAATGAGAATAGCCAAAAAAAATTCGAAAAAAGAGAACCAATTGGAGGGTTCACACCTCATGATTTCAAAAACTTAGTACAAAGCTACAGTAACTTTTGTAACACAAAAGTTGGTGTGTCACTGGCATAAAAATAGACATTTAGATCAATAGAATAGAATTGAGTCAAGAAATAAACCCAGAGATTTACGGCCAGTTGATTTCCCACGAGGGTGTCAAGGCAATTCAACGGGGAAACAATAGGCTTTCAAGAAATGGTGCTGGGCAACTGGGCATCCTCAGGCATAAGGAACAACCCCCATCGGGTACTCAGATGGCACCAATTGTGACGGTTGAGGTTATGTGTCACCTTGACTTGGGCTGAGAGGGGCCCAGATAAAGTAAAATACTATTTCTGGGGTGGCCGTAGGAGTGTTTCTGGAGGAGATTAGCATTCGAGTTGGCAGACTGAGTTAAAGAGATACGCCCTCACCAGCGTGCGCGGGCATCGGCCAGTCTGCTGAGCACCCAAATAGAACAAAAAGGCAGAGCCACGGCATGTTCCCCTTTCCCTCTGCTTGATCCATGACGTTCATCTGCTCCTGCCCTCGGACATCCGAGCTCCCGAAAAGACATCAGTTGATTTCTTAGGGGTCTCTACATACACCAGTTTACAGACTCCAGAAAAGACACCAGCACCTCTACCAGCACCGCCCCCAGCACCGCCCCCAGCACCTCTACCAGCACCGCCCCCAGC
>NW_011889894.1:0-1295 GCF_000151845.1 Pteropus vampyrus
AAGCCTTGTCCACGAGGCCCGAGCCAGGCGCCAGGCTGGATGCTGCAGGTGCAAAGCAGCCGCCTCTGGCGCCCGTGCGTTCAGGCTCGTGGGCCAGCAGGTGGGCAGAGGGACAGACCAGCGTTTGTGGCAGGGGAAGGCACAGCCCGGGACGGGGAGGCCAGATAGTTACCGTGTCTGTGCCGTGGTGGCGCCCGCCACTGTCTCCGAGCCTCCTGGGGACCCTCCGCACCAGCTCCCCGCTCCCCGCTCCCCTGCATCTGCCTCTGGCTTTTGCCGTGTGCACTGGGCAGCCAGCGCCTCCCCGACCGGGCAGAGGGATGAGTGTGGACTCGGTGTTGGCTGGGGGCCCTGGGAACGGAGGTGCTGCTGGGACGGGTGGGGACAGGGGGCAGTCTCGGTTCAGCCGAGGTCGGGTGTGGCGGCGGCCCACCTTGTCCCTGACCCCCGCGGCGGCGGCCACCTCCTCCCTCGGCCCTTGGCCGGCACCTCGAGCTGAGGCCCGCCGCCACGGCCGCAGCTCGCTGGCATCTTCTTGTCCTCGTGCAGACAGCTGTCGGAGGAAAATGCTAACCTCCAGGAGTACGTGGAGAAGGAGGCCCAGGAGAAGAAGAGGCTGAGCCGGACCAACGAGGAGCTGCTGTGGAAGCTGCAGACCGGGGACCCGACCAGCCCGATCAAACTGTCCCCCACCTCCCCCGTTTACCGCGGCTCCTCCTCCGGGCCCTCGTCACCGGCCAAGTTCAGCACGACGCCCAGATGACGCCACCACCAGGCAGCCCTCCGGAGCCGCGCCCCACGTGCGCCCGGAGGGAGTCCCGACCCGGGCCAGGCCAGCGGGCCCCGCGTGCGTGCTGGGTAGCCACGCAGCAGCATCCCCGGGGAGCCCTCCCCTGAGCCCCGCCGAGACTGTCCCCATACTGGCGCTTGGGAAGGTGTCGTGGTGGTGTCTGACGTGCACATGTTTGACCGTATTTAGAGCCAAAAGAAACTCCAGTCCTTGAGCGATGAACTTTCTCTGCAGAATTTCAGGCTAGCGACAGACGGCTCGGTGCTGAGTCTACACGGAATCATCATCGTGCACCGCACGCGGTGTGTGTGTGTGTGTGTGTGTAGATTTGCACACGTGCACATGCCTCGTTCCAGATTGCTTTTTTTTTTTTATACCACGAAGTGCTGACGTATTTTGGTGAAGGTCAGCCGTTTTTCTAACGTGTGCCTAAGAATAATTGGGAAATAAAAATGCATTTCTATCTAGCTTCCCAGGAATATTTCTACCCAAAATAGAAAAAAAA
>NW_011889894.1:1345-1663 GCF_000151845.1 Pteropus vampyrus
AGGAGCATGCACCCTCCAGGAGCACCCCGCAGCCCTGGGGGCAGGTGGCACCCCCAGCTGGAGGCTCCCACTTGTCTGACAGTGGACAGGGGTCACCTTCGTCTGACCATGGACGGGGGTCGCCTTCAGTTTCCACGAGGGTGGACGGTGCCCACTGAAATGTCGGCTGTAACCACAGTCTGGTGGGTGGAAATTTCAGCCAGAAAGACAAATTAAAGTAAAAAAAAAAAAAAAAAAAAAATTCTCTCTCCCCTCCAACTTTTTTGGACTCTCAAATTGTCTTATGTGAAAAAACATCGGACAGATCAAGCTAACAGG
>NW_011889894.1:1713-2058 GCF_000151845.1 Pteropus vampyrus
GGGCCGTGCTCCTCTGGTCCTGGCCCACTCTGCGCCCCCTGGGACGCTCTAGGACGCCAGGGGCTGGCCTTGCCCTGGGAGGCGGCTGGGGGCGCGCGGGTGGGGGGCCTCGACTGCCTGCACGTGGGAGCAGGGTGGGGACGCTTCCGCACTGTCCAGGCTGTGCTCTGGGTCACCGTGTGATGGACGACCATGCACTGTGCCTGGACGGTAAGTGGCCAGCGGCAATGCGAGCAGCAGCTCCTTGCCTCTCTCTGTGGCCTTGGGTGTCCCCTCAGCTGGGAGGACGCCAAGGGGAGACCTCTTCCGGGGATTGGATCTCCCCTCGTGAGCACTGAATCACTG
>NW_011889894.1:2108-2795 GCF_000151845.1 Pteropus vampyrus
CGGAGCTGGGCGGTTCTCGCGGATGCTGCTCGTGACAGTGACTCATCTGCCGTCTCGTAAACACACATTTTGCTTTTCTTTCCTAAACGGCATCTCGGATTCCATCGCTCAGCTGCAGCTGCACCCCGGGAAAGTACGAAAGAGCGTGACCTTCTGGCGTGAGGGTGAGGATGACCTTGGAGTTGACCGAGACCATTCGCCCTCGGTCCTCAAGGACTGCGGGCAGGGTCCGCCGTCGGACTGGGCACGGAGGAGGAAAGCTCTGGCCTGCCCCGTGGTTTGCTCTGATCCGATGCTGCAAACGGTCCGCCCACCTCACGGCCACCTCCCCTTCAGTTTGGTTCAGTAACTCAGCCCCATCGTTGCACATTTGGATGGCTCAGGGGTTCTGGCAGAGGCTTCCAGAAAACCGGGTCACCCCATGACCTCCCAGGAGCCCAGGCATATTTTCTGCAGGATCGTCGAGCACGACCATGGTCCCATCTCAGGCTCAGGAGATTCTTCCACGCAGAGGAGCCCAGTAAAACAACCGGCCGGCGGTCACTGGCTGTGGCCCGGCATCTGCCGCTGAACGGCAGGCAGACTTAGAACGTGAAAGGAACAGCCACAGCCTGCGGGGGGAGGGGGGGGGCGAAGAACATGACACCCCCAAAAAGGAAGTAGTTGTAACAGTCGCCACGGTGACGA
>NW_011889894.1:2845-3667 GCF_000151845.1 Pteropus vampyrus
GGTTTGCTCTGATCCGATGCTGCAAACGGTCCGCCCACCTCACGGCCACCTCCCCTTCAGTTTGGTTCAGTAACTCAGCCCCATCGTTGCACATTCGGATGGCTCAGGGGTTCTGGCAGAGGCTTCCAGAAAACCAGGTCACCCCATGACCTCCCAGGAACCCAGGCATATTTTCTGCAGGATCGTCGAGCACGACCATGGTCCCATCTCAGGCTCAGGAGGTTCTTCCACGCAGAGGAGCCCAGTAAAACAGCCGGCCGGCGGTCACCGGCTGTGGCCCGGCATCTGCCGCTGAACGGCAGGCAGACTTAGAACATGAAAGGAACAGCCACAGCCTGCGGGGGGAGGGGGGGGGCGAAGAACATGACACCCCCAAAAAGGAAGTAGTTGTAACAGTCGCCACGGTGACGATAACGATGCCTTTGTTTCGGGTTTGTGACCGAGACCCTGCGCTTCCCTCCCCAGGGCCCCTTGAACTTGTCCTGAGCCCAGGGCTGTCTTTGAGCTCGACCCAGGCGAGTGGACTCGTGCAGGGACATCCGTGGTGGGGAGGGGACGACCCACGGAAGGAAGGGGTCGGCTTGCCCAGGGCCCAGCCTGCTCGGCGCGTAAGTGGCCGGCACGACAACGTGTTCCGTGTTCCCTGCGAGAGTCAAGGCTGGGCTCCCTGGCCTCGGGCCCGTCTCGTTTCTAGCAAACCTCCCAGGGTCGGCCCGTCCTGGGGACGTTCCGGGAGGGACGTGCTGACGAAACCGCCCTCTTTTCCTGTCGAGGCCCGGCACGGCCCCGGAGCTGGGCATTCCATCACGGCGGGCCATGCCA
>NW_011889894.1:4864-5548 GCF_000151845.1 Pteropus vampyrus
AGACGCTGCAGAAGCATCCAGCGGGCACTGGGGCTGCCTGGACCTCATGCGTAAGTGGCTGTCACACCGCAGGAGGCACTCAGGTCACCACAAGAAGTCAGTGTAGCCCAGAGTGGAGTCCCCCAAATGTCTGTGCTGTAACCCCACATCTATGCTTCTCAGCAGCCCAGGGACTGTGCCACCCTGGGGCTAGCCTTGCGCTGGGAACTTAAGTAAGGAGAGACCCTAACGGAAGGACTCCGCCACCGGAAGTCCAGAAAGCAGCTCACGCCCTGAAGCTGGGCGCTCAGCCCAGGGATGGATGCTCAGAAGCGGGCGTCCCCAGCTGTCAGGGAGCACGCGCCTCGTCCTGCAGTCTCGAGGCGTGGCTGCAGCGGCCGTGGGGGCCGAGCGCGTGGACCGAGCCGGCTGGATACGCACCGGCCTCTGTGGTGAGCGAGGGGCCTGCAGACTCTGGGGCGGCACAGCACCCCGTGGAGAGCGTGTGGTGGCAGCTGTCTGCCCCACAGTGCGGTGACCCGGGGCTGAGCGGTGAGGCAACCGCGGTCGTCCCGAGGTCACTGTTCCTGTCAGTGACGCTGCAGGGCATAGGTCAAGGCCGATCCCCCTGCACTTGGTCTGACACCGGGGAAGAACACTGAGGCCACCTCCTGCAGCTCCGGTGGCAGAAGCCCAGAGAAGGGG
>NW_011889894.1:5598-6099 GCF_000151845.1 Pteropus vampyrus
AAGGCCCTGGTTGGGTGCAGCATGACTGGGAGGACATGGCACAGAGAAGCACGCAGGCCACCGCGCCCAGCTGCTGCTCACTGTGCGGGGTGCCCCATGTCCCCTGCACCCAGGTTAATGTAGTAGGGGACACGTTGCATCCGCCCCCCCGCCGACTCCCATGACAGCAGAGGGCTGGTATCTCAGTGAATAACACCATTGTTCTAAGGAACAAAATTTAAAGCATCTGCGGGGAAGTCAACCCAAACAGCTGCTCCCGTCCCCGACTCATCCCCGAATCCACTGGGACCAGGTGCTCCCCGCACTGAGAGGCAGGCCCAACGACGCCCCTGTCAGCAAAGCCACCTCCTGTCCCGGCCCCCGAGTCTTACCTTATAGGGCCTTTTCCCAATGACTGTATTGATGGGTTGGTGGTCAGACTTGATTTGCTGAAACTGTTCCCTTTGAAGAGGGGGGAGGCAGGGTTACTCCGGTTGCTCTTCCGGGCCCGCTGGGCTCGGT
>NW_011889894.1:6149-8775 GCF_000151845.1 Pteropus vampyrus
ACGGAAGGACTCCGCCACCGGAAGTCCAGAAAGCAGCTCACGCCCTGAAGCTGGGCGCTCAGCCCAGGGATGGATGCTCAGAAGCGGGCATCCCCAGCTGTCAGGGAGCACGCGCCTCGTCCTGCAGTCCCGAGGCGTGGCTGCAGTGGCCATGGGGGCCGAGCACGTGGACCGAGCCGGCTGGATACGCACCGGCCTCTGTGGTGAGCGAGGGGCCTGCAGATGCTGGGGCGGCACAGCGCCCCGTGGAGAGCGTGTGGTGGCAGCTGTCTGCCCCACAGTGCGGTGACCCGGGGCTGAGCGGTGAGGCAACCGCGGTCGTCCTGAGGTCACTGTTCCTGTCAGTGACGCTGCAGGGCAAAGGTCAAGGCCGATCCCCCTGCACTTGGTCTGACACCGGGGAAGAACACTGAGGCCACCTCCTGCAGCTCCGGTGGCAGAAGCCCAGAGAAGGGGCTCGGGCCACAGCTAGTCCCAGACAGGGCCAGCAACACACGGTTGACACCCAAGCCTCCCGTGGACCCTGCCAGTGCCGCGGCCACGTGGAGAGGTGCAGCCCACACTTTCCCACGGGGGCCCAAACGATCCCACACTGGTCAGCTTCGCCGGTGGCCGACGCAGCCTCGTTCTGACCGGCTACCTCCAGGCAGGAGCCATTCCAATGGAAAGCACCTGAAGCAGGAGGGATGAGCCCACAGCCCACCAGCAGGGCACCCCAATCGTCTGGGGCAAACGGCTGGCCGCACGCGCTGCCACTGCAGTAAGACCTGGACGTCAGCCGTCCAGCTCCCGGAACCCCCACCGACGTACCGATCAGCATCCACACTGCGAAGCGGATCCACGTGCCCTGGTCCAGCTGCATCATGAGATAGACGTTCACGAAGATGCTCAGGATGGGCAGGGCCGGCAGGAAAGGCACCTGCAGAGAGACAAGGCCGCGGTGTCAGCCCGGTGGAGAGGGGGCTCGCGGCGGGCCCCGTCTCGACCGTCCCGCAGATCTACCTGGAGCCGCACACGGCTGAGATCCAGATGGGCTGCCGTGTCTGCGTGCGGAAGCGTGGGCGCCGGTCCCACCCCTGCACCTCAACCCGCACACTGCCCAGGACCCCCAAGCCCCGCCACGCACACCCCACACCCGGCAGGCGGGAGTTGGGCTCTAAGCCAACCGCCAAAGAGAGCGCCATCCCTATCTTCCCCCTTGCCATTTTCCGGGGGTCAGAAGGCTTCACGTCATCGCTAAGCCTAAGCCATTTTAGTATTTGTGTAACCTAAACTACAGAAGCCCTGGCCACCTACGAGTCTCGGTCATGACCCACGGTCCCCCAGACACTTACGAGCAGCCCCTGGGGATGAGCCGCCTGAGAGCTAGGGGCCAGGCGCTCCGGCAGGCCAGCAAGCACCTCCCCGCAGAGCCCAAGCCAGGCCAGCCCCCCGCCGGACAGCCAGGGGCTGTGGTACCCGGAGGCCCCCTGCAGGCCCGTTGGGCGGAGCCGCTGACCTTAAACGAGAGCTTGGTCTTGCTCTCCGGCTGCTGCCAGATGATGACGGTGACCACTGAGCAGAGGACGGCAGAGCTGATGAGCACGAAGAGTGCCCACAACTCCCCCCGGGCTAGGGCCTCCTTTCCGAGCACGGTCACGATGCAGAAGACGATAATGAGAATGGCTGATGAGAGAAAGGCAGAGAGAGATGCATGTATCTCGACCACGTCTCAACTCCCGTGGATGCCCCAGGTCCCCCCAAAACCTACAGAGACGGAGGCTCTGTTTCTGTAGGCAGCGCCTCTAATGAGGCCAGAATGATGAGCCCCACGGTACAGGAGGACGGATGCTCGTCCCTTCCAGCCACCCCCTGTGACGAGAAACCACACAGGGCCAGCGAGCAGGCCCAGGACCCCGGACACCTTACAGGGAAGGGCAGGCTCCTACCTATGAGGCTGCTCGAAACGTTTACGATCAGCCCTGAGATTTTGGAGGGCTCCTTGTTTTTGGGTGAGAGCAAGGTTCTCAAAGAAAACTTCTCCGCCTCCGGCAGAATGCCCGTCTGGGAGTCGCTGGTGCTGGACAGCTCGTGCTGGTCCACCGGGTCCAGCTCGTCGGTCGTTCTGGCCATCTGGTACACCATGTTGGGCTGCTCTGGCTGATACCTGCACAGAAACGCTCGGCGTGACCGTCACGCCATGCTCGTGGCAACGGGACGCGTGCTGCCTCGCGGCCTCAGCAAGGCTCCGCGGGCGAGCCGCCCAGGGCGCGGGGCATGGAGCGGGGGGAAGGTGGCCGGAGCGACGTCTTCTCGGGCCACGTGGGGACGGAGGAGGAGGCCTGGTCCTCGCCCGCTGCTGCTGCTTCGGACAGCAGCTCCCTCGCTGCCCTTCGCTGCCAGAACACGTGACGTCCACCCGGGTCGGAGACGGAGCGGCGCTAGCCCGGGGACGCGCAGCGTGTTAGTCCACTCGCGGCTCACAAAGCTGCGCTGCGGGGAGCTAACGGCGCAGACGGGAACAGAGAGCAGGAACCCCGTTAGGTACGGAAAGCCGGAGGAAAGCGTCTGCAGCTGACGGGCTGGAGAGAGTCCGGCGGTTGGAGGAGTTCATTGGATCGGTTTATTTGAAACTCCGAGCGCCTCG
>NW_011889894.1:10423-11259 GCF_000151845.1 Pteropus vampyrus
CCATCCATCCATCCACCCACCCATCGGCCACCCATCCATCTACCATCCACTCATCCACTACCCACCCATTCATCACCCATCTATCCATCACCCATCCACCCACCCATGCATGCATCATCCATCCATCCACTACCCACCCATCCATCACCCATCGGCCACCCATCCATCCATCCATCATCCATCACCTATCCATCCATCCATCCGTCTGTCTTTCCATCCAGCACCCACTGAGAGCACAGTATACACCACTAAAAAGGTAAAAACCTACACGTGGCCTCCCTAAGCACTTCCTCTGACACGCGCACCAGCTGGCAACGGCGATGAGGGGGGTGAGGGAGGGCTCGCGGGGGTCCTGACCCAGACATCTGAGCGGGGAGCGCAGTGTTCTGAACATTCCACTCCCTTCGCCGTGACCGCACTTTAGAAAAACACCACCTGCACGCTTATCTGAAACCCCGCGTCCTTTCCGGGAGCGTGGGTGTGCGTATTTGTGCGGGTTCAGCAGGTGAAGGGTCCTGCTGAAACAGTCATTTGGCTAGGGCTACTCGGGGGTGTTTTCAAATTACACGGAACAGAGGCAAACTGAAGCATCAACACAAACCCTCACTTTCCCACAAACGCTTCTCAAGCCCCTAAAGGTCGCTGTGGCTGACACACGGGCAAACAGGACAGGGAACAGGACCGAAGCACAGTGGGCCTTCGGGATGACGAGACGTGGCCAGCTGCGCCTGCCACAGTGTCAGCCTGCTGGTCCCTACTCAGAGAAGCTCGGGTGCACTTCCTTCGTGTGCGGCCAGTTTAGAAAACCTAACGCTATTTACGCTCCCCGCCGAATC
>NW_011889895.1:0-468 GCF_000151845.1 Pteropus vampyrus
CCAAAGGCCGGCCCGGGAGGGCCAAATTTGCCGAACGTGGATTACCTCTGAGCTCGCCGAGACTTTCATTATTTAATAACCTAGTTACAAGAATTGGAATCTCTCTATAGAGAGGCTTTATTTTTCCAGGTGAATGGCAGGTGAACTCCATGGGGAAAAAGGACAACAGCCCTTCTTTCTGTATGAGCGATTTATAACTCAAGTCACCTCAAAGCCACGTCATTAATATCTTATTGTAACTGGATGCGAAGGCAACATCTATCTTTAGACTTTCTTGTCTCTGTGCCTCTGGCCGAGTCTTCACTGGTGAGCAGCGAAGCCCGAAGACAAGGCTGCCGTTGGGGAAAAAGCTTCCCGGTTAATCTTTTTCACCCATAGCATTTCTATGAAAACAAAGAAACAGTTAGTCAAGGGCTTGTCACAGCGATGGAAGCGTCCATGTGGAAACCAACTATTTAATGCCTCAGC
>NW_011889895.1:1936-2919 GCF_000151845.1 Pteropus vampyrus
AACACACGCGGCCGCTGGGCCCTGTGTGACGCTTCTTCACTCCCAGCGCTCAAGACGGAACCCCGGATGGACCCGGGCTCGTCGAGATTGCCGATCCTGTCGGTCGGGGCTCTCCGGGGGAAAGGGGCGGTGGAAGGTGCACGCTTCGCCCCCAGGAGCTCCACAGAGCGGACTCCTTGGTTCTTCACTTCTCCGGCCTTTCGCGGCTCCCTCTTCCCCGAAATGTCGTCGGCCTCAGACGTCACTTCCGTCGGTGCCTTCGTGACGCCTCCCCTCCGAACGCTCCCTGCGTGATGGCACCCCGGCTACCTTCCGGAGGAAGGCCTCCTAGGCCTCGTTATTTCAAATGTTTTAATATTCGAAATACGAATGATAACTTTGTTTTAAAAAGTTACACCGCAGGACAAATATGTTTGTAAATCATTTTCCAAATGGGGAAGTTGCTTAAATATTTATAAAAGTTACCTGGAGATACAATTCTATACAAGTTGATAAAAGTCTGTGTAATGGTATTGTTGAGATTTTTAAAACCAGCTTGTAAAAAAATGTCCTCTATGAAATATTTCTAAACTTTTACCTTCTGTGAAATTCATTCTCTCTCTCTGTCTCTCGCTTGCTCTCTCTGTCACACACACGCGCGCGCGCGCGCACACACACACACACACACACACGCTTGTGTGTGTTTATTCTCTCTCTCCACTAGCGTGTAAGTTCCGTGAGAATCTATACTCGCGGCTCGCCGCTGGCCCCCCAGCGACGTGAGCAGCACCTGGCACACGGCAGCGCTCGGAACATGCTTGTTCATAAAGAAGCCACTGGGTGTCACGTTGTGTCCCCTGTGCCCTTCGAACCCCTTTCCCCAGCACAGCTGGACTTTTGAAAGAAACTGGTCACTGCGTAACGAGAAAGCAGCCGGCAACTGGTTGTTGAATCCCGAGGCCACCGGCATGAGAAGGATGAGGTCTGTCTGCCCCCACCTGTGC
>NW_011889895.1:5789-9403 GCF_000151845.1 Pteropus vampyrus
GTGGCAGAATTTGCTCCCGAGCGCGGCCTCTCCCCGGGGCCCTGCGTGTCACAGCTCGTCCCCCACAGGCACGCCTAGGTGGGGTCTGGCTTTCCCCTAGAAGTCTGACTTCAGTTGTCCCATCGGGGACAAGTTGCAGACAAGAACCTGGCCTGCGAACCCCTCGTCCCCATTACTGTCCCAAGAACAGAAAGTCGGATCCCTAAGGCTCGTTTGGGGACACCGACACCCAGAGTAGCTTCTCGAGGGTGTCACTGAAGGGGCTGAGATGGCCACATTTGGTTATCTGGTACACGCCAGGTGCTGTGCGTATGGTTGGGGGGACAGGGACAACGTCTCGGGCTGTAATGGCTGCTGTGTAAGTCTTGTGACCACTGCTGTCCAGCTCTGTGAACCTTTCCAGCTCACGGTTACTTAGATGCGAACAAGTTTCAAAAGAGAGGGTAGACGGCAAGACTCGGGTGTTCGGGGTGGGTGGCCCAAGGAGGGGAAGGAGGCTGCAGGCGGGTGGGAAGGTGTGGCCAAGGAAGACACTCACACTGTAGATAGAATTTGTGTTTGGAAGAAAGGCGGTCAGCTGGAACAGCTAAGGAGAAAGACCCCTTCGTCTTCGAGAAGCTGAAATCACCCTTGCGTCAGCCGACCCAGTTTGCAGGGCGATGGGGAGGCTTCAGGCCCAGGCGAAATATCTCTGGTTTTTCCAACTTACAAGAATGCTTTTTACATCAAAAAAGCCAGCTCGCTGATAAGCCATCTCAGTAAACAAAGCCTAGACCCGCCCCCTACAGCGAAGAGGCGGAGACACCTGGCTCCCCCTCGTCTCGGCCCCGGCCCCGGCTCCCTTCTTTCCGTTTGCGAAGCCCTTCCACACTGAACTCACCCCCGGAAGGGGTCGTGTGACTCCTGCCCGACCGATCAGAAGACTGTGTCTTCAGGGCCACCGTGGTTGGTTCAGGGATGGACCCACGACTCAGTCCTGAGCCAGCGAGACCCGGTTCCTGGGCATTTAATGGAACTGCCAGGAAGAGCATCTCTCTCTTTCGAGATGGAAGACGACACGGGCCTGAAACTTCTGGAGACTCCAGCACTGAAAGTGGCTGCTGGAGAGCGACCCCATTTCAGAGGGCAGTAGAACCAAGAGACAGAGAGGGTCTACGTCTCGGGGACACCAGCTCTGCCAGCCAGACACCAGTTTGGTTTACATGTGCCTACGAATTCCCTTTTCTGCTTAAAACAATTTGAGCCGAGATTTCTGTCATTTACCGCCGAAAGGAGCCTGATGGGTACAAGTTGTCGCAACTGTCATAATTCTTGCCAGGAAGCAGAATTCAGGCAGACAGACAGGCTGCCTCCAGGTCACTCGTACCAGCCTTGAGAAAATAACAGATGACAAACAATGGTTTTCCTCCACAGTTCTGGAAAAAACGCTGATTAAACTCTTCCTAAACCTCATTTGGTCGACGACTGCTCTTTTCCGAGATTCACACTTGTCAGAGTAAATGTTTTATTTTCAACACTTTTTCTGCCATCTTAACAGTCTCTTAGTTACAGAATTTTCTCCCTAGTTGATGCTCCCCGGTGACACATGGAGAGACACTTTAATCACTAAGTGTCTCCAAGCCACACGGCAGGAAGATTCGCTCCGGGAAGCGTTCCTGCAGACAGCTGATCCCGTCCATGGAGTGTGACTTGCTCTAATCCCTCGGGTTGACTTCTGTCACTCCTAGAAGATTAGGGGACCCGTATCTTGGGGTTCATCCCACATTCTTGGATTGCCAGTGACAGAAATCGATGTAGACTAGCTTAAAGAGGGCTGGACTGCATTAGAAGGTGGTAGGGTTACCCTACAAAATAGAAAATTGGAAACACTGGACTTAAAGCGGACAGGAAGGGGCGAGGCTGGGAGAAGCTGAGCACCGATGGGGACACCCTCTGAAAGCAGGCGATCCGGGCACCTGATTGACAGCTCCACCAGACGGCATCCACCGGGAGGAACGGGGCTCTCCCAGAGCAAATTTGGGGTGCCGTTACCACGGGATGCATACAAAACAGGAAGAGATCACAGGACGACTGTCCCCACTTTTGACCGACCCTCTCTTGATGGACACCGTGGTTGCCTTCAGAACGTTCGACGACCAGCCCGAACAAACACTGGCCGGTCAGAGAGGGACTGGCTGTCGGCGACCGGGGACCCTGCCCGGGGCACCAGGCAAACCGCGGCCCCCGCGGCACACACGGCTCCTCGCCCCTCCGCCCCTCAAAGCCGGGGAAGTCAAGTCAAAAACACGCCGTTGCTGGCTTACGTCGTCTTCCTGGGTGGCTCTGGGACCAGCGTGTCTCACGGTCAGGGACGCCGGCGCTGCTGTGGCTCCCATGCGTCTCCTGCAAGTCCTTCCTGTCATTTTCCCTGGGAGTCCCGGTTTCCCGCACCGTGCAGCGGGGGCCGCGGGCCTTTAAATGCAAGGGGATCCAACGACGGTTTCTCAAGATCCTCTGTGCTGCAGGGAGGGAGTGACACGTTCATTAACCGTGAAGAACGCTCCCTGACCATGACAGCCCCTCGTCTGGCAGCTGCTTCCGTAGCCGGAAGAACAAGATGGCCTAGAACTTGAGGATGGTCGTTTCTTACGGGGACGAAGGCCGAGGGTCCACACGCTCATGCTGCCGCTTAGTGTTGCTGCTGGCAGACGAGCCAGCTTCGCCTGGAGAATCCGCCTCCTCCAAAAAAAAAAAAAAAAAAACAAAAACTGCACGAAAACACCAAACACTGTCTCTTTTCTTCCTGGAGAGCAACAGATTAATTGCCTGAGCCATTTAGTTGCCAAATGCAGTGATATGTCCGCTAATATAATGTTTCATGCTGTCTGGCCCCTTTGAGGGGAGAAGAAAAAAGCCCACCCCAAACTATAAATCAAGTTAAATAATGTCCATTCCTCTCCAAGGAAACCTTTTACACCCTGTGTGTCGTATTATCTGTCTGAAACAGACACTGGCAGAGGGAAAGAAAATGACAAGACCCTCTCAGCAAATTTACTGAAATAGCTCCAAATATTGTATTAAAATAAATGGAGTGAATAATGCAAGAGCTTGAGCCACACGCCAGAGGCCACGCAGACGGATGGCTGGGTTCGAAGGTGCCACTGTAACTGTGACATCCCGGGGAATCACAGGTGGCCCCGATTGCCGTATTCGACTTCACGAACTCTTCGAGTCCAGGCACTAGAAGAAGTGGGACGGGAAGAAGGAATCACGCTCCTCCGAGTCGGGGGTTCGCCCCAGGTCCCATCGGCTGCCAGGCGAGGCCTGAGTTCTTGTAGGACCGCTGGGGGACTAGCTGTGGGGACGGGGCTCGGAAGGCAGTGAGGTGGCGGCCCCCGCCGCGTGACACCGTCACTTCTCAGCCGTCTGACCCGAGCGGTGGCTCTGGGGGAGGCTCTCTGTGCCTGGCTCGCTCCCGTGGAGGGCGGAGCGAGTCCCTCTCTGACGCGGCGCGGGCGGCACGTGGCCGGGCTTGGCCAGCGTGATTCTTTCTCCGGGAGCTCCGATTCTCGAGTGGCAGGCGCGGAGGGGCGAGGGCAGCGGAGGTCACCCCCGTGCGGGGACACGAGCGGCGT
>NW_011889895.1:9968-10552 GCF_000151845.1 Pteropus vampyrus
AGCCACACGCCAGAGGCCACGCAGACGGATGGCTGGGTTCGAAGGTGCCACTGTAACTGTGACATCCCGGGGAATCACAGGTGGCCCCGATTGCCATATTCGACTTCACGAACTCTTCGAGTCCAGGCACTAGAAGAAGTGGGAAGGGAAGAAGGAATCACGCTCCTCCGAGTCGGGGGTTCGCCCCAGGTCCCACCGGCTGCCAGGCGAGGCCTGAATTCTTGTAGGACCGCTGGGGGACAAGCTGTGGGGACGCGGCTCGGAAGGCAGTGAGGTGGCGGCCCCCGCCGCGTGACACCGTCACTCCTCAGCCGTCTGACCCAAGCGGTGGCTCTGGGGGAGGCTCTCTGTGCCTGGCTCGCTCCCGTGGAGGGCGGAGCGAGTCCCTCCCTGTGACGCGGCGCGGGCAGCACGTGGCCGGGCTTGGCCAGCGCGATTCTTTCTCCGGGAGTTCCGATTCTCGAGTGGCGGGCGCCGAGGGGCGAGGGTAGCGGAGGTCACCCCCGTGCGGGGACACGAGCGGCGTGTGCCGCCTGCGTCGGGGGATCCGCCGCCAGCCCTCCACACTCCCCACCTTCCATCTG
>NW_011889895.1:11549-12085 GCF_000151845.1 Pteropus vampyrus
GAAGGCGCCTGTGCCCCCGGCAGGGCCCTCGCAGCCCGGCCACGCTTGCCGCGCCTCGTCTCACAGCGCGTGGGACCGAGGTTCGTCCCGTGCAAGGCAGACGCGGCCGCCCAGTGCGACCTCGCACACGCGTGCTTCACCGTTTCCCTGCAATCTGGGGGCGACATAGCAAAATGCCTGAGACTGATTCGAAGTGGTGCGTGAGGTTCAGGGCTGCGGCTTACTCAGGGGGGCCTGGAGTCAGGACGGGGCGTGACGCGTGGCTGAGTGACACGGCTGGTGGCTGGGATGCAAGGGCCTGGGCAGGATGCCACGCCGCCACGTCCCCCAGGGAATGTCACCCTGCCCGGCGTCTCTGGAGTCTGGGGTCTAGGCTGGCACAGCTGGGTCCCCTGTACTGTCTGCGTGGCTCATGCCCCAGCAGGCAGAACGTTCCAGAGCGAGAAGGAGCAGGGCTCGTGACGCCGAGCTGTGGACCTGGCAGAGTGTCACCTCCACAGAGCCAGCCCCAATTTAAAGGCTGCATGGGCGGGAGG
>NW_011889895.1:12135-12399 GCF_000151845.1 Pteropus vampyrus
CATTTTCCCAAACCCGCATCCCCCGGGCGCGCTGGAGAGAGGGCGGGTGGTGGGAGCCTGATGGGGGGGGGTCCTCGGGCCGGGCGGGGCCCCCGGTCCACGTGAGACTCGGATCTGGGCCTCTGGCCGCAGCGTCCTCTGCCCTTGACCCCGCCTCCATCGCCCCTCCGTCAGCCCCAGGCCGTCAGTTCCCACCGGACTGCAGGGCACAGCCGTGCTGGGGGCACCCCAGTCCCCCCGCCGTCCTGCCAGAGCCTCGGCGGC
>NW_011889895.1:12449-13011 GCF_000151845.1 Pteropus vampyrus
AAGGAGCAGGGCTCGTGACGCCGAGCTGTGGACCTGGCAGAGTGTCACCTCCACAGAGCCAGCCCCAATTTAAAGGCTGCATGGGCGGGAGGAGCCGCACCTCACACCGAGGTGGCACTTCCTGTCCGTCCACCCCCCAGGCGGGCAGACGGACCCGAAGCACGAAGCTCGGAGACACGGCGTCCGTGGGCCTCGGCAGCTGTGCTGTGACCCCAGAAGGGCCCCGCGGACGCTGTGACCAGCACTGTCGATGGACTTTGAGTTCGTTTGCAGCGTTTCGTCACCGTGAAGAGTGATGTCCACACGCCTCCGTCTGCGCCCGCGCCTTGTGATCTCGGAGAGGGGGTCCTTCTCTTTTGGGGTGTCACTCGGTGGGGTAGCCAGATAGCTGCGCACGGGAACAGGGCGAGCCTGGGCCTCCGCTCGCTCACTCGCCCCTCACCATGGCGTCCGCGGCCGGTGGCCGAGCCTGCCCCGTGCCATCTGCTCGCCACCCCTCTGCCACAGGCGGCAGCGACGCCCCAGACGGCATCACCTGGAGCGCTGCTCCCAGGTGGCCCTC
>NW_011889895.1:13061-13379 GCF_000151845.1 Pteropus vampyrus
GGTCCCTGTGGCCGTCAGCTGCCCTCTGTCTGCTGATGGGTTCAGCCGCCCAAGACCCTCTGGCCAGAGGCTGCTGTTACGGGCGTCATGGCGTCCCCCCCACCCCCCGCCCAAACTCACACGTTCCCCGGACTCGGCGTGACCTGGTTTGGAGCCGGGGCCTTGTGGGCATCAGTAGTTGAGGCCCTGCGAGAGCGGGGTGGCCTGAGCCTGCACGCCTGGTGGTCGTACAGGAAGGGCACGTGCGGACACGGCACATGCACCATGTGGGCAGTGCCACGTGAAGGTGCAGGGGGAGACCCGGGGCCACCGAGGGTC
>NW_011889895.1:14932-16017 GCF_000151845.1 Pteropus vampyrus
GGGGCTGGCACGGTGCACGCGCGGCCCACACGGTCAGCGGGGCCGGGGGTGGGGACGGAGGGAGCCACGTGAGGCACAGAGAGAGAGAGAGAAAGAGAGAGAGAGAGGGCAGCATCCCAGAGAACGTCACGGAGGAGCCAGAGACAGACGCTGACTGAACGGCTCGGGCTCCGTAGGGTCAGCAAGGGCCCCGCGGCCGTCCTCTGCCTGGGAGAGAGTGACGGTTGGGGTGACAGTCCGCTCACCCCCCGACCCCCAACTCCGTCTCTCCTTCCTGGACAAGCGACGGCCGTGCGTCCTGGTCCGTGTCCGTCCCCTGTGACGCTGTCCACCCTCAGACGCCAGCCCCTGCAGAGGCGGCGTGCCGTCACCCATGGGGCTTCTCTGGGCACTGTCGCCTGGGAGCCAGCACGAAGTCCACGGCAGGATAAAGGGCCTCTGCGGAGGCCGGCTGCGGCCCCGCTGCCCATGAGTGACCGGCCTCCGGACAGGTGGCAGTGCAGGCCGCGGGATGAGCATGGCGAACTTGCCCCCAAAGCCTGGCTTTGGACCCGGCTGAAATCCTAGGTCCCCGCCCCCCGTTTACACAAAAAGCACAGGTCAAATCCACAGAGACTCCGCCTGTGTGTACTCGGCATCGAGTTCCGAGGGGCGGGCGGCCTGTTTGCCCGCCGTCCCCTCTGTTAGCCCGCTGTCCCCTCGGTCCTCAGCAACGGCCTTGCTCTGTCGGGGGCCAGGCCAGCCCGCCCGGCTCCGGGGTTAATGTCTCACAGTGGCGCCTCCCAGAGCGGGCGGCCCGGGGGCCTCTGGTGCGCTGCTCCCTGTTGACGCCACCCCTGCCGGCCATGCGGGGCTGGCGAGGCCGCCTCTCCCTCCGCGGTCCGCCACCGGCCGAGCCACAGGGGTATCACAATGCCCGCCACTCAGAGCAAAGCGAGAGGTGGACGGCTCCCTCCGGGACGCCAGGCGCTCAGATTCGAAGCCCGTGCTTCGTGCGAGTGCTGAGTGTCACCATGCACGAGGAGCCCCCCGCGTCCGCCCGGACGCCGTGCCGGGCCGCAAGCCGGGGCTCTGCCCGCGGTGTC
>NW_011889896.1:0-12791 GCF_000151845.1 Pteropus vampyrus
TTCACTGTCCAGTGTGATGAGTGATGTAGTTGATTCTTTGCAATATTGTCAGCTGAAAGAAACTAATTTCTATTTATGAATTGTCGAGAATTATCGTTATTGTTGTGGTTTAACCCTGATTGGTTGTTTAATTTTTTTTGTATTCCTTTTTACTCGATATTAATTGGTAATATTCCTTTCCTTTTGCCTTCATTCCCCTGGTGTGTTAAATTACTTTGCAGACCTCCTAATGTTGAACCAAACATTGTCTGCTTAGGAATAAACATGGCTTTGACATGTTGTAGTAGCTGTTTCGGCCAATGCTGGGTTTAGTTTGCTCAAGTTTACGAAAGTTGTATACTTTTTTGCATTATGTAAGTAATTTAAATTGGCCAGTAATTTGGCCTTCTCATGCATTCCTTGTCAAGACGACTTTTAGTAATACTAAGATTTCCGTTTTCTTCAGTATGGCTAGTTTTTTTATGAGATTTACTCATTTAGTGTAAGTTTTAATATTATCTACATATATGTTTCACCTTGTCTTAAGTTTTCAGTCCTTATTCTACCCTCAAGTACGACAGCCTTTTCAGTCCCAAATTATCTTTTCTGTCCATGCCTTATCTCTAATTTTGGTGACCAATGTTTCCAGAAGTCCCTTTTTTTTTAATCTTCTCTCTCTAATGTGCTGACGTTTAGCATTTGTGTTGAACACTGCCACATCCGTTACCAGTTTCATTAACTTCTACTCTTATTTTTATTACTCTGCATTGATAATAGTAGAATATTTGTTACACAAATGGTCAAAAAATTCATTACTTCTACCACTGCATTTTATTTTCTCAAAGTTACAACAGACACTCAAATATCCAATGCATTCATGTTTTTGGAAGACACCCACAGTTTCGTAATGCTGATGATTTTAGCCAATGGTTTCATGTCTATTCAATTCCACTATTGGGACAACAGGTGATTAAGGAAGAGGGAACTGGTGCATCGAAATAATGGGATCTCTACAATAAATATATACACATTTCATTTAAGAGATTAGCATACATTGTAGAAAGAAGAATGAACATGACAATGACTTTGAAAACGTACTTGTCTGCATTCAAGTCCTGGTGCTGGTGCTTACTGCCTATGTGATTTATGTCAAGTGTCCCATCTCTCTGAGCTTCAATTCCCTCATATGCTAGTCAGGAGTGCTGTTTACCAAAGGTTTCCATTTCTCCCCTATTCCAGGTACCTGGCAGAACTGCACTTCTTGCTTAAGTGACGAGTACCCTTTATGGGCTGTGTGTGAAATGTGGCACTTCTGGGCC
The DNA here is from genome assembly GCF_000151845.1 of Pteropus vampyrus. NCBI lineage: Eukaryota > Metazoa > Chordata > Mammalia > Chiroptera > Pteropodidae > Pteropus > Pteropus vampyrus. The sequence continues at coordinate 1,299 of NW_011889896.1, forward strand.
ATAACGTAGGGTCGATGATTTGAGATATCCCTGCACCCCATGGCCGTCTTCTCCACAGGCAAAGTGACTAACCATTGCTGAGATGGTGGCCATTCTTTCCATTAGGGTCTCCAAGTTTTTCCCATAAGAATTGCTCAGACCCCCAACAATCACTCCCCTCCCCTCCGCCCTGGTTACAGGTGTGCACCTGTCATGCACCTGCAATAGGAATGATGAATAAGCCACTGAAATTTGAGATGGTCTACTCCCATGGCATACTGTGGCCTCTCCTGACTCATGTATCTCATCTGTAAGTTAAAATAATATTCTCTCAGTAAGTTTCTGAGGTTCAGATGAGTTAACTTACATGATTAGTTTGCCACCAGGGTTGACATATAATAGGGACACACAACATGGCAGCTATAATTATTAAATAATTATAAAAACGAGGCTCTTTTTGAAAAAGTATGGTGTATTTGCACAAAATGAGAGGTCTTGTGTCTGCTGAGCCAGACAGGAAGCATCTTGTTTTCTACACCAAGGCACCATATTTGTTGCTGTAGATAAGGTGGTCTAATGATTTGCACTTATGCAATTATTTTTGCCACCAAGCTAGCAGAAATATTATTAGAAAATGGGGTTATCTCTGAATAAGGAAAAAGCAAAAGATCTAATGGGTGAGAGACCAGCCAACGAGGTAAGATAAAGTGAATTAAAGAATAAGAAGTAATTTTTAATGAGAAGAAGAGATTATAATTATTATATTCATACATTCCTTGGCTCTTAGTAAATCAAGGCTCAATGTTTACTTTGGTCAGGGTTTCCCTGTTTTGTGAACAACACTTCAGATGCTCTGTGAAAAAATGTTCCATTCCCATATACATTGGGGTAAGTGTCCCTCAGTTTGAGATTCATATCGCATATCAGCATGTTATCTTAAAAGAAACCTACAACATGGAAATTCCTTTTCCTCTGGTCCTGTAAGTCCCACACGTCACTCAAATAGAGTCCATATTTGTTGTTGCCGTTTCTTGGCCCTATTGTTTTGCAGGACGAACTTGGAATGCTGAAAAAATATAGTGGATTATTTGAGCTACATGCAAAGGAAACCATCACAGGGGACGATGTTCTTGAATCGTGGGTCAAGAAGTATTTAAAATCCCCCACAGATGTTAAGCACAATCTCGTTATTCAGTCCTCTTTATTCATTCAAGTACATGTACCAAATGCGATGTACCAAATATGAGTATCTCATGAGTTTTTGCCTCAACAATCTACAGAGAGATTTAAAGGAGCAGGTTGATTTTATTTTAATCATTATTTTATTTAATAAAATGTTAAAAGACAGTTATAATGTCAACATGCAAACTGTAGAAATAAGTGCTTAATGAAGCTTATATATTTGGTAAGTCTTTGAAATGCAGTGGATAATTTTAACATGGAAGCCAAATAAACATATTAGTTTCTTATTCCATTTCTCTGAGGAATTCTTTGAAATGCCATGTGATAAGATTTAACAAAGAAACCAATGTACACAATTCCCGTAGTAGTTAACATATTTGTCTTTGTAAGTCAGAAATGCAGTGCGTTATCACAAAATGGAAATAATAACGAATTAGTAACTTTTAATAATTAGTAATTTTATATTCTTCTTCTAGTTCCTAGAAATGCAGTTTGGTATCATTTCATGGTGTCGGCAAAGAGAACGAATTAATTATTTTTTAAATTTTGTTCTGAGACTCTGAAATGCGTGTGGTATATTTCAACTTTAAAAGAATATAAACATATCACCAATTACGTTTACTTTCTTCTCTCTTACTCTCTTTAAAATATTGTCAGTTTTCATTTCAACAAGGAGACACTACACAGGAACCACAAAATATTTTCCATTCTTCTTTTGTTACTAAGTCATGCACATTCGGTATGTCGTCGTTTCAACACGTAAGCAATGGAAACACACTATTACTTAATTTTAAGTTTGTTTTTCACAATAGGTTGTCAGAATGCAATGTTTTATCATCTTGAAATGTGAACATATACACAGACCATTAATTAGTTAACCATATTTTCTTACGCAGTCTTTGAAATACAGTGTAATCACGCCAACATGTAAACAATATAAACAAGTCAATTGACATTTTTTACTCTTTACTGTTTTTGACACACCATATGTTATCATCTCAACATGTACACAGCATAACTAAATTATCGATTAGTTACCCTATACCCTCCCTTTATGTCTTACTAAGTCTTGGATACACAGTGTGCTTTTAACTCTTAAGTACATCACATTTCAGAGTAGTCACATTTCTTGTGTTCAGTAGCCACATATGGCTAGTGTGTACCATAATGAACAGTGCACCTCTAGTGGAAGATCAAAGGGTTGAAAATTCATTCAGAAGGACGTGTACATGAAGGAAATGTAAATGGTACATCAGGAAAGAACAACAATGGAGTACACCTACTTAAATGGAAAAGTAAGAGAAAAAAATCCTATCTGAGGAGATAACAGTTAAACCATGAGCTGAGGGCTGAGCAGCTACCCAACAGCATAAAGAAGCCAACAGGACTGAGCAGAGTATGTAAGAGAATGAGTGAGAAAAAACATCTGGCGTGTGGGGAGGGGCGGGAAAATAATTTCCGCAAATACCTTAAGAAAGAGTGGAGAAACTGACAAATCATAAGAACATCTCTGTACTCTGAGTGCTTTGAGATCAGCGACTTTCTCTGTCCTAGCACCTGAAACAGTACCTAAATCATAACAGACACTGAGCGGGTGAAGGTATGTGGTCTAAGGATTAACTGACCAGGGGTCTGAGACCTGGGAAAGCAGGTACCACCAACACGCTGAGGAAGATATCGGTAGGTAGTGAGGATAGCTTGTTTGTTTCCCTTTACTTGCATATGCTTTCTCATAAGCATCTTAAGGCAATCACAAGTACAAGAAGTTTGCAGCACCCTAGAGAGTAAAATTGTTGGCTTCGACATCTGCCACATCCAGAAAGTTTTAACTGATGTGACTTGTGTCAAGTGCTCATAGGTGGGTAAATGGCCCAGTCAGTATAGGCAGGGAAATGATGGACATTTGATTGGCTTGACCAACACTGTGATTAGCAACCAGAGGAGGACACTGAATGCAATGGACAAGAGATTCACAGGACCTTTCGAATTCCTCTACTTCCTTTTAAGAGATTCTCTTTTATAGAGGTCAGTCACATAGCCATTGTTCTCAGCCCCCGTTTCCTCAAACAGTAGAATTTTATATCTGTGTCTCTACAAACTTGGGCTTCAGGAGAAACACTGAGTGATTTAATGGCCACACATCAGCATTGAAACAACTCCTTCCACTGTGGAAATTACTCATGTGAAGTGGTCCAGTTCATGTCGTCCCGCTGTACCGTCTGCAGCATCATCATCAATTGGGCCTGTACTTCAGCAAGTTTCTGCCGATCCAACCTGCTATGAGAATCCTCTTGTTCATAGCAATGGACTGGGACAGGATAAATCACATGCTTTAGTTCCATCAAGGATGTTAACTGCTGCAGAAGACTCATGAGCATAGGCATTGTAATGGGGTTGTGGGCAAAGCTCAGGACACGGAGGTGGGAGCAGTGGCTCAGGGCTGGAAGGACAGCAGACAGAGCAGAATCAGTTATCCGGCAATTATTTACCTGAAGATGCTGCAGGGTTCCAGAGACATTCTCCAGCAGAGTTTGGAAGGGCTCATAAGCTTCTGAGAATATTTCATTGTTACTGAGAATCAGCATTGTTAGGTGGGTGGCCTGAGGGCTCTGGGACAAGGCAGTGACATCTCTGTTAGAAAGGCCACAATAAGATAGATACAATGTATCCAACTCTGGTGGCAAGACTCTGTAGAGAGAAAAAGAAAGATCATTTCAGGGACATGAGGATTGGGCCAGGTCAGGGAGTCCTGAAGTATGTATCAGTCCTTGGCACGTCACAGTAAATTGATTTGTACATATTTTACAACGGTCATTAACAATGGGACCTTGGGTGTCACACTGAGTAAATCTGTTACCCTTAGAAAGTGATTTGTCCACTCTGACATAAATGTTTTAAATATGTAAATACTGCACAACAGTAATTATTATACAGGGCTGTGGGACACATTAAGTGAAATAAAGATATATATGCTTACTATATACAACATAATCAATGGTGGATTTTTTTCACTTATTTGGTGAGGATGGGTCTGGCAAGGCAGCCAACTGGGGATTCCCTTGACTATCTCCCAGAAGACAAGTTCTCCATTCAGGATCTAAACACTGGGGATAATAAGGAGCAACATGAACTGCCAGTGTTAACTATTCTGGCCAGTTCATGGAGATGTGCACCAGTCCTAGAATATAAAACATTTCTCCATCTGAAAGTTTCTTCTACTTCTCTAGAGAGTGTAATCTTCAATAGGAGAATGACTGAGTCTTTTTCTCCAATATATTTAGAGACATTTCATAGTGTCTGCGCATGGACACCTGAATGGATATGCACAGCTTCCTTCATAATCTTTTCTTTCTCCTCATCAGGATGTACCTCTCCCGAGCCTGGCCAGTTTCAGACTCCCAGCAGTGCCTCTGCTGAGGTGGGAGGAGAAAAATGTTAAAAGGAGCTTATGAATACCCAAACATAGTATCTTCTGTTTTAACAATGGTGTGTTCAGGGAACCCAGATTCTTCCCTGCCCCCTCACCTGAGCAGTTTTTGCAGCTGATTTTTGAGGTAGAAGAAAGATAAGCTGATGTCTTGGAGGTTGTCTAGCCTCCCAAGCCAGGTGAGGAAATTTCTGAAGTTTCTCCCCTTGCAAGATTTCGTTGGGATGTTAAACAGACTAAGGCTGGTCAGGTGGATCATTTCATAAAAAAGGGTGGTGACTTCACTCAGATCAGCCTTTTTCACTTCCAGGTTATCAGTGCATCCCATATCCACAAGGCGCAGGATACTTCTGTCGGAAGACATGTTATCGATTTGCAAACCTCTGCAGCAGAGATGCAAGGAACCAAAGCTCTGCTCAACTTTTCTCCGCAGGAAAGAAAGAAATTGATTTTTCCTCAAGGTTCCACTTATGGAAATATCCACTAGTAGTTCCATGGGTTCCCAGGCAGACTGTGACTCAGACTCTGAATTAACAATCCCAAGGCTCCTGGCATTATTCTGGGCTTCTTTTATTTTAAAGATGGAATGCTGAGAGTAAATACAAGACTCAGAACAGGAAGGGGTCCTCTTCTGGAACTCGGAGCATGTTGTCTCACACTCCAGGTCCTGCCTTAAATCCAGGATCCTCAGTTTTGGTCCCCTGTGAGGAGAGGAGGAGACAGGGGATGAGAAGTAGCTGATTTGAAATACAACCCAGCAATCTAATGATCAAAAGCAGAAGCAGAACCCTTTCATTCTGGCTTTCACTTTACATACCATTCGCCAAGAAGTACTTTCCATACAAATTCAACATCTTTCATTCTTTAACCCATATTTCTTGAAATCTGGTCCTCCCCAGTCTCTATGTCCAAGTCTTCCGACCATGTCATCACACTCAGGAAGTAAATCCATCCATACTACCCTCGATCACCTCTACTATTCACTAGCCAACTCTGTAAGACACTGGCATTTCAAAGTTGACTGCAAGTGTTCAATCAATAGGGCCACAAAGATCTTCAGCATTCACCATTGGCTACTACTGGGAGACTGTTAGGAAATCCCCTGCCCCAAGCTCTAGAATACCCTCCTGCTGACTTACTACATCTCTATTGCACGCAGTCTTACCGAGGGGAAGAGTTCTGAGCAGGGAGAATCTGTAGACCATCAATCATGGCTTCCAAGATTTCATAGTATGACTCTTCTCTAATCAACGTCCCAATATGGAGACAGCGAAAGGGCCAAACCCTCACCATTTCCTTTAGTACATTCATATGCCCACCCAAGAAGGCAGCACCGAATAATGGAACAAAGAGGTCTCGTGGGAGTTCCTCCAGGGCGTGGATAGCTGCAGGCTCATTACTCAGCAGACTCTTTGCAGCAAGCTCTAGTAGAGTGGCTGTGCTCTTTTGGTCCATTTTCATCAACCTGCTTCAGAGTATCAAGTATTTAGAAACGCTTAGATGATATCTAAAGTCTCTCGTTTGCCTCCGATGTTAGCTATGGAGAAAATGTTTACTGAACGAGTGGACAGTGAATCCGACCGCCACCTCCTGCGACCTCTGCAATAGCAACAGAATAAAAATAGATATGCATGTGTGTAAAGTATATAGAGGTGTTAGTATGTGCTCACATAGACTTCTGAGATATACATATGTGTATATATGTAAAGGTTTACATACATACATATATCATTCCAATTGAAAATAGAGTTAAGTTGGCAGGAGTCAATGTGGACCACCTAGCTGGCATCCTCCCAATATTTCCTCCCCAAAGGATACAAACCAATAATACGAGAAATGTAAATCTACACAAAAGCCACACCCTCATCGTTATTTTTAAATAGAGAATGCCAAAACTTCAAAATACTTGCGAGTGAAAAAGGAAAACTCATGAAATCCCAGCACGCAATCTGTCACACTCCCATCACTAGGCTTTGTGGCAAGCAAAGCCAGACCAAGAAATGCTGCAAGACCTACAGATGAAGGAAGATGGTTAGCAGCTTTAAGTCGACCTAAAACTATGGCAGAATGCCTAAGCACAAAGTAAGTCTGAAAATACCTAATGGGTGTCCTGAAAGATGAAAGCAGGGCCTAATGGGAAGGGACTCCAAACTATGAGCATTTAAGTGGGTGAGGGAGATTTCAAGGTGCAGTCTTTGAAAGAGAGATCCTCTAGGGAAGGACAAAGGCAAAGAGGAAGAAAAAAGCATCTTTTGGCACTCGAGTAATGAAGTTCGTAAAGGAAACAAAAGGGAAAAATTAAGCATCATGCCAGACACAAGAGGACCACAAAATCAGAGCACTCTCGCCTTCTCCCTCCATTGCCACAACAAACAAATGAAATAAATACAGGATCTGGACTTTGCTGTACTGGCAGAAAATGGCATCTTTAACCTTGAAATCTTGTGAAGGAACCCATTAGCATACAAATGAAGAAAAGGAAGGGGCACTCCATACAAAATACTGCACAAAAAGATGAGGAAACAAAATGTCACCCGTATTAGGCAACCATGAAGCAGAAGGAGACTTTAAGTCGACATACTAAATTATACTTAAGCAAGGATTTTGAGGATATGGAACATACCTTGAATCAGAATATTTTTTGAAATCCAAAAACAGAAATGGACTAAAAAGAAAGTCTCGGCTGAGACGTTCTTCAATTATCACAGCCTATAGAGAAACAGTTCTCCACCATGGAGTAACTTAGGAAATTCTGCACCTCTCAGCTCTCCTGACAAATGTAGTAGAGTAGGGATCTGCAAACGGTGGTTCAGTGTGCCAAGGGTAATTCAATGGTTCCTTGACTATGTAAAGAAAGACTGATTGAAACAATGTCATGATCAATCATTTATGTATTGTTCATTTAAGCTTTTGCAATACAATGGCAAAGCTGAGTTGTTGTGACAGGGACCATGTGGCCCCCCAATTTAAAATACTTACTTCATGTCTCTATAGATAATGTTTGCCAAGTCATCTTCTGAAAATGACTGGGATCGTTATCTCACATGTGACAGTGGAAACTTCACTAAAATATCTTATATTAAGGATGTTACTTTAAATACTAAAATAAGGTAGAGAATGTTGGAAAGAGTACTGTAAAGTGCTTTACGTCATGAATAAAAACAGAAATTATGCAACTAAAAAATGAGATAAGAGAGAATAATTGAAAAATGTACAATAATCTTTTTGACATAATGCAGGAGATTAGTGTTAAATGATACTGGGGAAACAAACAAAGATACAAATTAATGAGCCAGCTAGGAAAGTGTTACAAAACATGAAGGAGACTTGACTTTAGGTGCTGAACGCACAATGCAGTAAACAGATGATGTACGATAGAATCGGACACTTGAAACTTATATAATCCTGTTAAGCAATGTCATCCAATAAATTTAATATAATTTAAAAAAGAAAAGAGGTGGTTAAAATGATTTTTAATAAAGCATTAAACAAGACCAAGAACATATCTTAATGACAACATCCAAGATTCACAAGAAAGACATAACACTAAGGAGTATTTACACCCCAAATAACACAGCAACCACTTTTAATAAGCAGAAAGGGAAGGCGACTTAGATGAAAACACAGTAATAATGAGAGATTGAATACACCAGTGTCAGTACAAGACAGATTAAGTGATATATAAAAAGAGTAAAGATATAGAAGATCTAAACACTATAATCCATAAGGTAAACCAAATATATATTCCTGTCAAAAATTGATCATAATTATCTCATAGATGACTTCATTAATTTCCATAAAGTGAAAATATTATAAGCGATCTTCTTGAATCATGTGCAACACAACTTAAAATTAGTATGAAAAGTTGAAAAGAAGAAGGCTTTTATACCAGGAAATTTTTTAAAGACTTTGACTTAAAAAATGTTCACTTAAAAAGAAGATACTATACAAAGTTACAGAAATGTTTTAAAAGAATGATAATAAATAACTACATATCAAATCCAAGGGTACATTTAAAGCAGTGATCAGAGGCAAATTCAGAGTTCTAAAGACTTTATGACTGAAAACAAAAGAATAAAAATGAATGAATTAAATAACGGCCTAGAAACACTATAAAAAACTTAAGTAAACCAAAAGACATCACAAGAAATTATACAATAACAATAGAAATGAATGAGATACAGAATTTAAAAAATCAAAATCTTGTGTTTTAAAATAGACACAATACTGGATAGCTTGATAAAGCAAGAAAGGTATAAAGAGAAAATTTACAAAATGATAAATTACCAAGGATATATAACCAGTGAAACAGAAAAAAAGAAAATAAAAGAGATTACTTCACAAACTTCTAGGCAAAGAAATGTGAAAATCTATCTGAAAGAGATAATTTCCTAGAGAAATACAGATTACCAAAATTCCAATTCTAGTGCAAGGAAGTTTGAATTAGCCAATTTTCATAGGAGAAACAGAGAAAGTTATTGAGGAATTACCTGCAAGAAGCATCTCACTCAAATCAATATAATGCTGAATTCCAGTAAACCACCACATATCAGTAAGTACCTATACTCCAAAATTATTCAAGATCATTACAAAGAAAAGACAATTCTCTAACTCCTGTTATGAACCCAATATGACACTGATAGGTAATATACAAAATATTAAATAAAATATTAGCAAATGACCAACAGTACATTTATAAAGTACTATATTGTGCCAGGGTGGGATTTCTTATGTTAGTATAAGGTTGCTTCTAGATTAGAAATTCCACTGATATCACTGACCACAGTAATATATTTAAGTACAAATAGCATATCATCATCACCATAGATGCTGAATAAACCATTGAGAAAACTCAACACCCATTCCTGTTAAAAAAAGAAAACCCTCAAAAAATTAGGAATCAAGAATGTTTTCTTAACGTGACAAAAGATATTTAACTAATTCCTAATGCTAGTGTTTTATTTAATGGAGGACCACAAGAGGTTTCCCTATAGGTCAGAAACGGGAAAATATGCCCACGAGTTCATTTGTATTCAACCTCTTACTGTTAAGTTTTAGTCAGCTGACCAGAAAATTAATTGATCTCATAAGAATGGATAACAAGAAGTAAAGCCACCTCCATGTGAAGATGAAATTGCAGTACACCTGAAAAGCCCAACAGAAACAATGTCAAGTTAAGTGAAACAATAAGTCAGTAAGATAGGAGGATATAAAGTTAACATGCAAAAATCAGTAGTCTTTATACACACACAAACCAGCAAAACAAATAAAGAGTTGGAGAACATATTGACAGAAAAAATCCAAATATAATAGCAACAAAAAAAGATTAAATGCATACGAATAAACTTAATGAGAATATCTACGCCAAGAAAATTTAAAACACGCTTGAATGACACAGAAAGAGACTTAAATTAAAAAAAAAAAAACATTCATTGTCCTTGAATAAAACACAAGATTAGAAATAGATCAATTCTAAGTTTATGTATGAATTGAAAAGAATATCGAAAATATCAGCAAAATAAAATGTTAAAGAAAGATACCAATGAACATTTCATAATGATAAAGGGAATCATGCACCAAAAAGACATAACACTTATTAATATCTATGCTCCCAAGCGTGGAGCCCCAAATTGTGTAAAGCAAATACTAACAGAAGTAGAGGCAGAAACAGACCAAAACACTATCGTAGTAGGGGACCGAAATACCCCACTGTCAGATGTGGACAGTTCATCCAAACAGAAAATCAATGAAGAAATAACATTCTTGAATGACACATTAGACCAACTGGACAGAATTGACATGGACAGAGCCTTCCATCCCAAATCAGCTGCTTATCCATTCTTCTCTAGTGCACATGAAACATTGTCAAGAATCATCTACATACTGGGACACAGAGATAGTCACAACAAATATAAGAGAGTTGAAATCATACAAACCATGTTCTCTGATCATAATGCTTTAAAAGTAGAGATCAACTGCAAAAAGAAATCAGAAAGAATGACAAATACATGGAGATTAAACAACATGCCACTGAAGAATAACTGGGTCATAGAAGAAATAAAAAGAGAGATCAAGAGATACATAGAAACAAATGATAATGATAGTACAACATATCAAAACTTTTGGACATGGCAAAAGCGGTCATAAGAGGAAAGTTCCTATCATTACAGGCCTATCTCGAAAAACAAGAACAACCTAACACTTCATCTTTAAAAACTAGATAAGAAAGAAAAAATGAGGCCTAAAGTCAGCAGAAGGAAAGAAATCATCAAAAGTAGAACAGAAATAAATGAAATTGAATACAAACAAACAAAACAAAAATAAATACATAAATGCAACAAAGAGATGGTTCTTTGAGAAAGTTAATAAAATTGACAAATCCCTGGCTAGGTTAACTAAAGAAAAAAGAGAAAAGCCACAAATAAACAAAATCAGGGATGAAAGATGGGAAATTTGACTGACATCACAGAAATACAAAGGATCATACAAGAATATTATGAAAAAGTAAATGACACCAAATTTAATAACCTAGAAGAAATGGACGAGTACTTAGAAAGATACAACCTTCCTAGACTGAATCAAGAACTGGAAAATCTAAATAGACCTATCAGCAGTATGGAAATTGAAACAATCATCAAATACCTACCAAAAGGAAAAGTCCAGGACCAGATGGCTTCACCAGTGAATTCTACCAAACATTCAAAGATTTAATACATATTATCTTCAATCTCTTTGAAAAAACTGAAGAGGAGGGAATACTTCCTAACATATTTTATGAGGCCAATATTACTCTGAAACGAAAACCTGGTAAACGCACACACACACACACACACACACACACACACACACAAATACACACACAGTAGAGACCAATATCTCTCATGAACATAGATGCAAAAATCCTA
>NW_011889896.1:15316-16469 GCF_000151845.1 Pteropus vampyrus
GTTCACTTAAAAAGGAGATGGTATATGAAGTTACAGAAATGATGAAAAGAAATGATAATAAATAACTACGGAGCAAATCCATGGGATACATGAATTTGTATCACAAGAAGTGATCAGTGGCAAATTCAGAGCACTAAAGACTTCATGACTAAAAACGAAAGAATAAGAATGAGTGAACTGAATACCACGTTAGAGAAAATCCGAGATGCAATAGCAACGAAAAAGATTAAATGCATACGAGTAAACTTAATGAGAACATCTACACAGAATTTCAAAACACTCCTGAATGACACAGAAGGAACCTTGAATAGAGGCAAAGACACATTCATCATACTTGGATATAACTCAACATTAGAAAGAGGTCAATTCTCCCTAAGTTCATTTACGAATTGAAAAGAATATCGAAAATATCAACAATCTGTGATATGGAGTTAGACAAGTTGATACGAGGGTCGTATTAATTTTTTTGAAATGCGAGAATTGCCAGGATAAAAGTTAAAAAGAAAACCTCTGCCACAGGCGTAATGACACCAGACGTTAGGGCACCTTATAAAGCTTCTGTCATCCCAGCTCCGTGGAACTGGTATGAGAAGGTAAATAGCCTGGTTTGGGAACAGAATGGAAACCCCAGAAATGCACAAAAGCAGATGCAAATTTTAGTACATGTTAAATGGTCATATCAGAACACAGGAGCAAAGACGGACAATTATTAAGGGTGCTGGAACTATTGAGGTAATGGGGGGGCGGGTAAAAGGAGATCTATATCACACACCATAGAAAAAATTAACTGCAAATGGTTGAGAGATTTACAGATAACAAGTGAAACCATAACAAGTTCTTGAAGACAAAAAGGCAGAATTCTTCTAAAACCTCAGTATACGGAATGGCTTTCTAAATGTGGCTCAAATTCCAGAGGCAAGGTAAGGAAAGACTGATCGACTACACAAGTTTTCTTAAAGAAAATTTATGGCAAACACATCCTAAGTAAAACAAGAGTCAACTGAGAAACTGGAATAAATTATTTACAGCATACACCCTGGACAAATGGATAATATCACAAATATATACAGAACTCTTAAATACTGAAGGACAAAGGGCTAAAAATGCTATAGAAAAAGAAGGGCACGTCATCACCAGATGATTCAGAAAAAAA
>NW_011889896.1:16519-17290 GCF_000151845.1 Pteropus vampyrus
CACACACACACACACACACACACACACACACACACAAATACACACACAGTAGAGACCAATATCTCTCATGAACATAGATGCAAAAATCCTAAATAAGATACTAGCGAACCGAATACAACAACATATTAAGAAGATTATATACCACAATTAAGTGGGCTTCATCCCAGAGGCAGGGGGATGGTTCAACATACGCAAATCAATTACTGTGATACACCACATAAACAAATTAAAAAATAAGAATCATATGATCATATCGATAGATGCAGAAAAAGCCTTCGACAACAAACAGCATCCATTTATCATCAAAACACTTAACAAAATCAGTATAGAAGGAAAGTACCTTAACATAATAAAGGTCATCTATGACAAACCCTCAGTCAACATTATCCTTAATGGTGAAAAACTAAAAACCTTCCCTCTAAGATCAGGAGCAAGGCAAGGCTGTCCACTATGGCCGCTGTTATTCAATATAATATTGGACTTCCTAGTGAATGCAATTAGACGAGAAAAAGATATAAAAGGCATCTAAATAAGAAACAAAGAAGTCATACTGTCAGTATTTGTGGATGACATGATTCTCTATATAAAAAACCTTAGAGTCTCCACAAAAACACTACTAGAAACAATAAGCAAACCCAGAACAGTCTCTGAATACAAAATCGACATTTAAAAATCCATAGTGTTTCTATAATCTAATAATGAAGTGTCAGAAAAAGAAGTGGAAAAAATAATTATTTTTGCAATTGCAAAAAATAGAATAAAATACCTAGG
>NW_011889896.1:17340-85001 GCF_000151845.1 Pteropus vampyrus
GAGCAGCCCGGAGAGGACTGCGATTGGTGCAGCTTTGGTCAGCTGACCCCTCCTTTCGCTCAATCAGCTCCGTCCTGGGAGGTGGGACCAGACTCCTGACCCGCCCCGAGGAACCGAGTCCTGGAGGATTCCGCAGGGGTGAAAAGGTTGTGATTACGCTGAGCCCTACGGGCTTTGACCCCCCTTGAATGCAAGGTGTGGAGGGAGGCGCGCAGTCTCTGCGCGTGATCTGTGCGCTGTCCAGCCCGGGGCTCTATCAGGCCGGGTGTCAAACCCAGAGAACTAACGTGTAAATTTGTCAGCTACGCAGCAGATTTTTATGGAAAAATGAGTGGCCACCAAATGAAGAAAAGCTGTCGGATATTATAGTATCTCCGTTGCTCCAACACACTAAAGAAGGAGTCAAGTCTCCACTAAAGATTGAAAAATGAGTCCTGATCTCTGGGTAGTGAAGCCATACAGCATTTACATAGGCACCTAACCAAAGCAGTACAAAGGAGAAGACTCTCATCTGTCTAATAATCATCCTATCAATGACAAGGATAGCTAATAACTGTTTATTTTTCACCCTCACCTCACAGTCCTGATTCTACTTCTTCCTTATTTATGTTTTTTTTCTTTTTCACATTATTTACCACCTTTGACTACAATATATTTTATTTCTGTGCCATGTGCCATGTGCCATGCTAGAAACATGTAGATTCCGAGAGGACAGAAATCTTTGTTTATTGTTCATTAACGTCTGCTACTTTCCTGTAGTCATGATGGACTCAATGAAGTCTTGGATATGTGTTGAACGAAGAAATCAGTTTTTCTCCAGCCACACTAGCCTCTGTTTTGTTTCTCTAACACAAAGTCACTGATCATGCCCTCATGCAGCTATGTGTTTTCTTGTGACAGCCTGCGCCCAGATATTCTGGTCACCTTACCATATAAGTCTTACTTTTTCTGTTATGACAGTCAGTATTTGATCACAGTTTTGAGGCTTTTTTGCTTCGCTTTAGGTTTTCTTTTCCAATTGCTTTTTGAGTTTCCATTCTTAAATGTTTGTCTCTTAGATGATAATTGCAGGTAAAGAAGTAAACCAGCCATGGTTGTGTTAATTTTTGCAGTACGATGCCATCTTTCAGTAAGCAGTATAATGGTAGATATCTTCAGATATCTTATGATTGGATCACTAGCTTTAGGGATTTGCCTCTTAGTAGCTACAAAACCTTGGCCAGTTAGAGTACCTCTTGCTAGACTTCGTTATCCATCTTAAAAATGACAACAGCAATCGATGTGACCTCATAATGCTCTTGATGGTGGTTTTATTCAATAAGATATATACAAGGGCTTAGCAGAACACTTGCCAGTGTTGGTAAACGGATGAGTATAATAATCATCATTGACTGTAAGTTATCAGAATTTAAGTTCAAGAGACCTAGGCTTCTTCCTAGCCTCAATCTTAAAGATAGTTTGCAAATTCCAAGAAGGCCCCTTAAGCCACACTCTACGTTACATTGTGCTTCAAAAGAAATAATAAGCTCCTTCAATAGTAGTTACCACAAGTGTTTTAAGAACAATATAAATCTTTAACCCAGTATTACTATTTTTTCCATCTTTGAGTGATAGACAGTCGAAGTGCTTAGGGTGTCCAGAAAGAAATAGTAAAAAAACCCAGGCAGGGATTATGAGACAGCGTGTTCTCCTTCCGTCCAAGAAAAGCATATTAACCCGGCCCACTTCAGCACTGCCCAAAGAATCCTGAACAGAAACGATTGAGAGGTGAGACTGGTGTCCCACTTGTGTTGAGGAGAACCGTGCAGGGTGGGGTGATAAAGCACTTAGCTTTCTCAAGATGGAAGATTCTTTGGTGAAGATTAGAACAGCAGAGACTCTTTGAAAGCAGAATGTTAAGGTGATTTATTTTTTTTCATATCTCCTAAAATAATTTTTAAAAGAAGCCCTCTCATACTTTTAGTTTGCAAAGAACGTAATTTCTGCTGTATTGTATATGCTACGTGTGCTTGAGATATCCCTTTCCCCTAAATTTTGGCACTACAAATGTACAAATAAGCTACAGAGGCATACTTTGCTTTATTTTGCTTCACTTTATTGTACTCCACAGATGTTGCATCTTTTACAAATTGTAGACAAGACTTGTTTTGTCGCAGTGGTCTTGAGCTGGATCCACAATATCCGAGGTATGCCTGTATATGTGCTGGAGTTATTTTGCAGTGTGGCATCGCCATGTAAATAAGCCGGAGAATCTGCTGTCTACCAATTTTTCAGTGCGGTTTAAGTTGAGGAATGTTGTCCACACAAGAAACCGTGGTTCTAGGACTACTGAAGGAAGTCTTATTGCTGGGAGGGAAGCATGCTAAGACGAGAGAATATTTGTGCAAGTCAGTGCATCTCCTGTAACTGTAATTGTGGAGAAATATTTGTGGGGCACACATAAATTCAGGATGCAAAGTGGAGGCACATATTGACTTAGAAAAGAGCCTATCGCAAAACGTTAATTTGGATTTAGGAAGCCCCTATATACGGTCACGGGATGGAGGCTGACCCCACAACCTGATATCTGCCCACAACCTAGTTTGTGTAATTACATACAGGGGAACACATCAATACTGTAAGACGTGGAAGAATTCTCTCTAGGCTACATGTGCTCAACTGGTTGTTATTGGGATCGAAATTTGAATCCATTTTCTTCTAGGAGTTTTAGGGATTCAGGGCTTCCATTTAGGTCTTGGATTCATCTCGCATTAATTTTGGGGAGGGGTGTAAAAGAGAGTCCAGATTCTTTATCCTTCATGTGGTTATCCAGTTTTTCTAGCATCATTTATTGAAGAGACTATCCTTTCCTCATTGTGTGCTCTGGACACCGTGTGTTTGTCTGGCTTCTCCATTATGTTTCACGTTCTATGTGTGTGTTGTTAACCATACTGTTTTGATTACAATTGTTTTTCATACAGCTTGCAATCTGGATGTGCATTGCCTCCAATCTTCCTCTTTATAGGGTTTCTTTTGTTTCTTCAGAGTCATCTGTGGTTCCAAATTACAAAATAGTTCTTATTTTTCTAATTCTGTGAAAAAATACCACTGTAATTTTGATTGGGACAGCATTTGCTGTGTAGATCACTTTTGATCATATGGACATTTTCACATAATTAATTATTTCAAATCAAGATATGGGCCATTGTTTTATTTATTTATGTCATCAATGTCTTCTGATCTGTTTTTGATATGCTATGCTTCTTTTTTTCATTTGTTTCAAGATAGTAGGCAAAAATCAGAAAAGCAAAAAAATGGAAAATGAAAAAGTATCCAAATTAGAAAGGAAGAAGTGAAATTACCTTTGTTTGTAGCTGTCGCGGTCTTATATAGAACATCCTAAAGACTCTACTGAAAAAAAAATTTAGAACCAATAAATGAATTCTGTAGAGGGGAAGGATAAAAACAAATCAACATACAGAATCAGATGTGTTTTTATACACTGACAAAGAAGTGATCGAAAAAGAAACAAAGAAAACAATCTCATTTACAATAGCATCAAACACAACAGAATACTGAGAAATAAATTCAACCAAGGAGGTGAATGATATACTCTCCAAAGCTACATTACACAGATATAGAAATGAAAGCAACAAGATACTGGCATAAACAACAGGAACATACACCAATCGCACATCATTAAGAGTCCAGACATAAACTCACACATATAATGGTCTACTAATTTTGACAAGAGTTCCAAGAACACACAGCGGGGAAAGGATAATCTCCTCGCAAAATACTGTTGGTAAAATGGAATATAAAAATGGACCTCTATTTTGCACCACTCACAAAAATTATCTTGCAATGCATTAAAGACTTGAATGTGAGTCCTGAAACTATAAAACTCCTAGAAGAACCACTAGGGGAAAAGTTCCTCGAAATTGACCTTGGCAATGATTGATTACTTAGATAAAACCCCAGAAGCACTGGCGACAGAAACTAAAGTAAACAAATCAGACTACATCAAAATAAAGAGCTATTGAGCAACAAAGGAAACAATCAATAAACTGAAAATGCAGCCTACAGAATGAGAGAAAGTATTTGCCATGGACATATCTGATAAAGAGTTAATTTCCAAAACATATAAGGAACTCATACATCTCCATCACAATACAGCAAATAATCCACTTAAAAACAGACAAAGGACTGGAAGAGACATTTTCCCATAGAAGACATACAAATGGCCAATAAGTATATGAAAAGGTTCTCAATATCACTGATCATCAGGGAAATGTGAATCAAAACCATAATGAGATATCACCTCACATCTTTTAGGATGGCTTTTATCAAACACTAAAATAAACAGAGATAACAAATGTTGGCAAGGAAGTGGATAAAAGAGAACCCTATGCACTGTCGGGAGGAATGTAAACTGGTACAATTACTCAGGAAAACATATTGGAGTTCCCTAAAGAATTTAAAAGAGAACTACATGATGATCCGGCCATCATATTCTTGGGGACATATCCAAAGGAAATAAAATCAGTGTCTCCCAGAGATGTCTGCACTTCTACGTTCATGGCAGCACTATTCACAGTAGCCAAGACATAGAAACAACCTAAGCATCCATCAACAGATAAATGCATAAAGAAGTGGTGATATAAATGTAGAATAGAATATCATCCAGCTATTGAAAACATAAGGAAGTCCTGACATTTGCGACAACGTGGATGAACCCGGAGAACATTATGTTGCCTGAAACGAGCGCGACACAGAAAGGCAAATACTGCATGGTATCACTGGAACATGGACTCTAAAAGGACAAAGAAAACAAATTTATAGAAATGGAGAGTGAAATGGTGGGTGCCAGGGTGTGGTGGGAGGGGGGAAATGAGGAGATGGAGATAAAAGGGTTCAAGCATTCACTTATAAGAAAAATAAGTTCTGAGGATCTAACGTACAGTGTGGTGACTATTGTTAATAAAACAGTACTGTATACTCGGGAGCTGTGGAGAGTAGATCTTAAGCGTTCTCACCACACACCAATAAGTTTAACTATGTGGAGTGATGGATGTGCTAATGATCTTATCTTGGTAATCATTCCACAAGGCATATGTATATCATCAAATCTTCACATTGTGCACTTTATATATGTACAACTGTATTTTTTGAATTATTCCCCAGTCCTCTGGGGATAAAGAAGGTGATTCCATTTGCAATGGCATTTAAAGGGTAAAGAACCATTTAAGAAAACATTAACCTAGGGAGCCAAAGACTTTCAAATGAAAATTTCAAAACATTGCTGAAAGAAATTAAAACAGAAAGAATCAGAAGGAAAAGCATAACAAGGATAGCTAATAACTGTTTGTTTTTTACCCTCACTTCACAATCCTCATTCCACTTCTTCCCAATTTGTGTCTTTTTCTTTTTCACATTATTTTCCACCTTTTTGACTACAATATATTTTTTATTCCTGTGCTTGGTATGTTTTTTTTTTCCCATATTCATGTGCCATGCTGGAAACATGTAAATTCTGGGAGGGCAGAAATCTTTGTTTATTGTTCATTAATGTCTACTTTGATCCTGTAGTAGTGCATGGCTCAATGAAGTGTTGGATATTTGTTGAACAAACAAATGTATTTTTCTCCAGGCACATTTGCCTCTGTTTTGTTCCTCTAATGTGAACTCACCAAACATGCTCTCATGCCACTACGTGTTTCCTGTAACAGTCGGCTCCCAGATATTCTGGTCACCTTACCATATAAGTCTTACATTTTTTGTTGTGACAATCAGTATCTGATCATATTTTGGGGGCATTTTTGCTTCACTTTAGTTTTTCTGTTTTGTTCTGTTTTTCTGTTTTCATTCTTAAACATTTCTTTCTTAGATGCTAATTGTAGGTAATGAAGTAGACCATATGTGATTGTTTTGATTTTGCAGTACAATGTCATCTTTCAGTAAGTGGAATAATAGTAGACATCTTCAGATTTCTTAAGATTGGATCCCTAGCTTTGGGACTTTGTCTATTAGTAGCTACATAACCTTGGTCCATTATATTAACTCGTCCTAGATTTCTTTGTCCATCTTAAAGACAACGATGTCAATTAATGTGACCTCATAAGACTCTCAATGGGGCTTCATTCAGATTAGGTATACATAGGGTTTATCGGATCACTTGCCTGTGTTGGTAAAACGATGATTATAATAATCATCTTTTACTCTAGGTTACCAGAATTTAGGATTAAGAGTTCTGATGTTCTTCCTCAAAACTATTTCTTCGTATTTATGCAATTTCAGTAAGAGGTACCCTTGACGTTTCTTCTGGAAGAATGCAGGATAAATTCAGGATGAATAAAATGATCATCTTTCTTTTGTAAAAAATATATATTTTTTAAACTTTGTATTTTGATATAATCCTAGATATACAATGTATAATTTATTCCGTTTTTCTCAAACTGTAACATATTGCGAAATCGTAGTATAATATCAGAACTAGGATATTGACACTGATAATATCCACTGATCTTAGATTTTCCCAGTTTTAGTTCAATGTGTGTTTGTTTGTGTGTGTGTGTGTACTCATTTCTATGTCTTTTTATCAAATATATAGGTACTTGTATCCACCATAGTAAACACAATTCTAAACAATTCCATCACCACAATGATCTCTGTAATGTTACCATTTTATAAACACAGATATTTCCTTCTTAAGTTGATTCCCCACACCCAGCTGCTGAGAAATACTAAATTGTCTTCATTGCTAAATGTTATCATTTCCAAAATACTGTATATATGGAATCATATAATATGTAAATTTTTGGATTGGCTTTTTTTTTTCACTCATAACAATTCCCTGGAGATTCACCAGAGTTTTTTCATATGACAATAGTTTATTAGTTTTTATTGTTGTGTACTATTTTATGATATTTTATGATATACCACTGTTTGTTTAACCATTCACCCATTTGAGAACTTTTCGGTTTTTCCAGTCATTGACTATTACAAATTAAAGCTGCTGTGAACAACCAAATACAAGTTTCTGTGTGAAATTTAGCTTTTAATTCTCTAGTCTAAATGTATACACGTGAGATTTCTGGCTTGTATGTTAATTTCATGTTTAATTTTAAAAGAAATTTCCATAGCATTGTCCACAGTGGCTGAGCTATTTTACATTCTACCAGCAATGCATGAGTAATCCAGTTTCCTCACATTCTTGCCAGCATTTGGTGCTATTGCTAACTTTTTTGTGTTAGTTGTTCTAATATATGTGTATTAATATCTCATTGAGGCCTTAATTTGCATTTTCTGATGTCTTAATGATGTTGAAAATATTTTCATGTGACTATTTGCATTCTATAAGTCTTTTCGGTGAAATTTTTGCTCAAATCTTTTGCCCACTTTTTTTACTTGGATTCTTTCGTTGTTGATTCTTGAGTTTTGGTGATTCTTTTTATTTTCAACTTACAAGTTTTTTGTTAGATATGTGCCTTGCAAATTTTTTCTAGTCTGTAACTAGTATTTTCATTTCCTTCATTGAATCTTTTACAAAGAATTTTTTTTTATTTTGATGAGGTCCAATTTGTTGATTTATTTCTTTAATGGATTGTGCTTTAGATGTCAAGTCAAAAAACTCTGCATTGTCCAAGTTCCAACCATTTTCTCCTATGATATTTTCTAAAAGTATTACATTTTTATGTTTTGTATTTAAATCTGTTACTCATGTTGAGTTAATTTTTATATATGCATGTGAAGTTCGGTCATAGTTCTTTTTTTTTTTTTTTTTTTGCCTGTGGATATCCAATTGCTTTAGCATCATTTTTGGAAAAGTCTATCCTTTCTGCATTAAGTAGCTTTTGCACCTTTCTCAAAAATCACTTGACCATATTTATGTGGGTCTATTTTTGAGTTCTATATTTTCTTCCATTGATATGTTTGTCCATACCTCTGTCAGTGAGTGCTACATTATCTTGATTGCTGTAGCTATATAGTAAGATTAACATCACATGGAGTGATTCCTTCTACTTTATTATTTTTTATCAAGTATGCTTAATTATTCTAGGGTTCGTATCTTTCTATAGAAATTTTACAACAAGATTCTCTGTCTACAATAAGTTTGCTGGGACTTTAATATGAATTATATTAAACTTGTAAATAATTTGTGGTGAATTGACATCTTTACTATGTTGAGTTTTTCAATCTGTGAACATAATATGTCTCTCCATTTATTTAGGTTTCCAATTTTTTTATCAGTATTTTGAAATGTAGAACATACAGATTTTGTACAGGTTTTGTTAGATTTATATATAACAGTTTGTTTTCTTTATAATATTTGTAGATGGTATTGTGCTTTTTATTGCATTTTTCACAGTTTGATGGTAGTATATACAAATGTGATTGACTTTTGTATGTTGATCTTGTATTCCATCAACTTACTGAACTCATGTGTTAGTTCTAGGAGTTTGTTTTTGTAGATTCCTTGGAATATTTTAAGGAGCCAATCATGTCTTCTATAAATAGGGACAGTTTAATTTTGTTTTCAATTTGTATACCTTTATTTGGGAAGTTTTCAGTCATTATTTCCTTAAATACTTTTTAATTCCTTGCTTTCTCCCACCTCTTTTTCTGGGAATTTAATGGTTAGCCTTTTTGTATGGTTTTCCAATTTCCTAAGACCCTGAATTTTTTAAAAAATTTCAGTCTATTATCTCTGTATTGTTTCCATTGGGTAAATCCTATTGATCTGTCCTGAAATTCACTGATTCTATTTTCTGTCATCTATACTCAGCTATTGATCCAATCTAGTGAGTTTCTTTTAATTTTCTTTTTTTTTTTTTGAAAGGTGATGTCAGAAGCATTGCAGTGTGAGGTATATCCTTGATCTCTCTCCTTGAAATTACAACAAACTGAGCAAATACAATCCAACAGAAGAGACCCAGCCTCACAAATAAACACATCTGAGAGATCTACACATTAGAGCAACTGAAGTTGGGTGGATCAGGCAAGCAAGGGAAGAGAAAAGGGAGGGGAATGGATGCCGGTGCTGCAGAAGCAGCCAGGAGCTCCCTGCAGGATGCAGGGAGAGGGGGGAATTAGGTGGCAGTTTGCACTCTTTGCAGCCCCGAACATTCCTGCCTGAGCGATCAGCGTATTCCACGTGGCGGAGCCTGCAAACCAGGGTAGAAACCAGCGTAGAGAGAGGATACAGAGTGGTGACAGCTGTGTTTTAGCAACTGCCATTGCCAAGCAGAAAGTTGAGTCATGGAATCTAGTCGCCTTCCTCACCCTCCCAGAGTGCACCTCCCCTTACCCTCCCAGAGTTAGCAGCAGGCCCCAGGGGAAACTTCAGCAGCAAGTATCAGGCTATAGAGCAGGGAAATGAGGCATACACTGTGGCTAGTCCCAGTGAAAGTCCCAGTGGTGGAGATATAGAGGCAAGGCAACTGATAGTTGGTGGCCAGCATTACTGGAAAGACAACAGCCAAAGATATAACCTCTCACAACCCACTCCACACCAACCCATGCAGGCTGATTTGGGAGAAACCAGCAGAACACTGCATCTGGCTACTGAGGCAGTATTGAGACTTCAGGGGCTCTTCAGAGGATCTGATCCCTTTTGCCAATCATATCCTCCCATGGGGGTCAAGCCCTACAACCAAGGACCTGGTCACAAAAGAAACACACCTCCCCAGGAAATAAAAGGCATTTTTTGGTCCACAAAGCAGAGATCCAGGAGGCCTGGGTAGTGCAGGAGGCCCGCACACCACCTACTGGAAAACAAAAGAAAGACCTCTTCTTATCAACTTGCAAAAGATCACCCTAAATAATAATTTTTTTTTTAAAAAAGCAGAATATATTCCCATAAACGCCTAGGTGGAGAAATAATCCATCATATACCATGAACAACCAAGGTGACAAAGCATCTCAGAAAGAAAATGAAAAAATCTCCAGAAAATAAGCTTAAAGATATAGAAATATGTGATTTAAATGACAGAGAATTCAAGATGCAGTTTTGAAAAAACTCACTGAGATGCAAGAAAATTCTGATCAGCAGTTCAATGAACTCAGAAACAAAATTAATGAACAACAGAAATACTTTACCAAAGAGACTGAAACTCTGAAAAGGAACCAAGAAGAACTCAGTAGAAAAGATGAAGAATGAAATAGTGAGCTTAGGAAATAGAGCAGAGCAGATGGAGGAAAGAATTAGTGGTATCGAAGACAGAAAACTGGAAATGATGCAGAAAGAAGAAGAGAGAGACTTGAGAGTTAAAAAAAAAATGAAAGAACTCCAAAAGAACTATCTGACACCATCAAAAATAACAATATAAGAATAATGGGTATACCAGAAGGAGAAGAGAGAGAGAGAGCCTAATCAAACAGTCAACAAGAATTTCTCAAACATATGGAAAGAACTGGATCCTCGAATCCAAGAAATAAACAGAACACCTAATTATCTCAATCCAAAAAGGCCTTCTCCAAGGTGCACCGTATTAAAGTTGTCAAAATTAATGACAAATAAAGAATTCCAAGGGCAGCCAGGGAAAAGAAGATGCTATAAAAGAAAGCCTATTAGATTATCATTGGACTTTTAAGCAGAAACTTTATAAGCTAAGGAGTAGAAGCAAATATTCAAACTATTGGAAGAGAGAAATTACTGGCCAAGAATAACATATCCAGCAAAGTTCATGAAGGAGAAATAAAGATCTTCTCAGACATACAAAAGCTGAAGGAATTTTCCACCACAAGGTTTGCATTACAGGAAAAACTGAAAGAGATTTGACATTGAGTCGTGAACACACACAGTGCAATATACATATAATGTATTTTTGAATTGTACACTTGAAACCAATATAATTTTATTAACTCATGTCACACCAATAAATTTAACTTAAAAAGAAGATATAAAAATTATAAACACATTATATAAACATTAAATTTCATAGTATGAAAACATATGAAGTAAACACTGACATAATTGAAGGGAGAAATAGAGAAGTTTACAATAATATTTGGAGATTTTAATACCTCATTTTCAATAATAGATAAAACAATTAGGTAGAAATCAGCAATGACAAAGAACACTTGAATAACACTAATTAGTGTTCAATCAATTAGACCTAATTGACATTTATAGTACACACCATTCAACAACAAAATATACATTCTTCTCAAGTGAACATGGAACATTCTCCAGGATAGACCACATGTTATATCATGAATAAAACATCAAAAAATATAAAGGAATAGAAATATTTCAGAGTATGATTTTGACCACCGAGAAATGAAATTGTAAATCAGTGACAGAAAAAAATTGGGAAGCTCATAAATATGTGGAAATTAAACAACACTCTTGTATAACGAATAAGTAAAAAAATAAATAAAAAGGGAAATCAGATAATATTTTGAGATGAATTAAAACGAAGACACAGATCACCAGACAGGGGGACTGGACTAAGGCACAGTGGTGGCTGCCTTTCAAGCCCTCTTTCTGGCATCAGGAAATGCAGACTTTCTCGGTACGAATCCTGCACAAGGCTCTGACTCACCCCAGTGGCCTGGAAAACATTGACTGAAGGAAACATGGCGGAGTGAGAGATGTCATCAGATCTCTCCCCTTGAAACAACAATAAGCTGAACATTTAAAACTCAACAAAAATCACCCAAACTGCACACCAACATGTCTGAGCATGGGATCTGCGAATAAGAACTAACATAGGTCAGAACCCCAGGTGTTGGGCGGTAGACTCAGAGAAATAAAGAAGCTGCCTCTCGCAGCCGCCAGAGCCCTTTGCAAGAGGAGGGAGAGGGGTGAAGGTGCGGCAACTTCCCTGATCAGCCTGCCTGGAAGTGCCAGAACTTCTAGCAGCTGGCAGCAGGGCCCAATCATCAGGGCAGAAAGCAGAGAACTGAGATGGGACAGCATAGAAAAAACCGTTGTTTTTTACCAGTCCCGGTTCCAAAACCGATGCTGAGCTGAAACCCCTATCCACAGCCAGAAGACCCCTCCCCCCATACCCTCAGAGACCGATCACTGCAGAGCCCCATGGGAATCTCAGCAAAAGCTGCCAAGACTGAAACTACCTCTTGCAACCTCTGGAGATCCCTGCAGGAGGAGGGGGAGAAGAGAAGGTGCAGCAACTTCCTTAATCAGCCTGCCTGGAAGTGCCAGAACTTCTAGCAGTCAGCAGGGCCAGTCATCAGGACAGAAAGCAGAGAAGTGGGAAGGGAGAGCAGAGAAACAACAGTTAATTTTTACTAGCCCTGCTTGCAAAACTGAGGCTGAGCCACAGCCCCAACTCCTAACCCAGAGGGCCTCTCCACCCATACCCTCAGACACCGATCACCGCAGAGCCCCATGGGAATCTGAGCAAATGCTACCGAAACTGTTGCTAACACTGACAGGGACTGAAAGTGAGAGTAGCAAGTGTGATTAAATATCTGCAAGAAAATAAAAAAGGCACTTAGGCTTTATATAAAGCAGGAATCCAAGTGACTTAGACGCCACCTACTGGAAACCAAAGGAAAAGCGCCTTCTTTGCCGCAGGCTAAAGACAGACCTTTATATAATAAATATTTTTTCTGGAAAAACAACAGAATACATTTCCATTAATGCCCAGACGGAGAAATAGTCCATTAAACACCATGAACAACCAAAGTGACAAGGCGTCTCAGAAAGAAAGAGAAAAATCTCCAGACAATAAGCTTACAGACATAGGAATATGCAACTTAAATGATAGAGAATTCAAAATAGTACTTCTGAAAAAAACTCAATGAGATCCCAAACAACTCAAATCAAAAATTTCAGAAATCGAGAAAACAAGTAGATGAGCAAAACAAGGAGATTGAAACCCTCAAAAGAAACAACACACTGCAAGAGTTGAAAAATGAAATAGCAAGCTTAGGAAATAGAGTCAACCAAGTGGAGGAAAGGATCAGTGATATCAAAGACAGAAATCGAGAAATAAATCTGAAGGAAGAAGAGAGAAACTGAAAAACGAAAAATAATGAAAGAGAAATACAAGAACTAGCTGATACCATCAGGAGAGGAAACATAAGAATAATGAGCATTACCGAAGGCAAGGTAAAGGAGCATATACTAGAAAGCATTTTCAGGAAAATAGTGGAAGAGAATTTCCAAAATCTAAGTACTGAACTGGCGCTTGGAATTCAAGATGTCAACAGAACACCCAATTATCTCAACCTTACAAGGCCTTCACCAAGACACATTGTACTACAGATATCAATGAATCAACAACAAAGACAGAATTCTCAGGGCAGCCAGGGAAAAGAAGACATCAACATATGAAGGAAAACCTATTAGATTATTCTCAGACTTCTCAGTGCAAACCTTACAAGCCAGAAAGGAATGGAATCAAATATTTAAACTTTTAAGTGAAAGGAACTACCTCCTAGAATAATGTATCCAGCTAAGCTCTCCTTTAGACATGAAGGAGAAATAAAGACCTTTCCAGACATACAAAAATTGAGGAAATTCTTCACTATGAGGCCTGCACTATAGGAAATACTGAAAGGTGTCAGCTCATCTAAAATAAAATAACAAAACAAAACAAAACAAAAATGCTTAATTAGGAGTAAAGTGATTATCAGCCAAATAGAAGCAGAGGAGTGTAACCCTTACTAAGAACAGATTATAAACTTAAATAATAAGAAGAGAATTGCTATAACAAGATAGTAATGAATGTTCAGCATACATAGGGACAAATTGAGATAGCAATGACTGAAAGGGGTAGAATTCAAAGATCCAAATAGGCAAAGGAGAATGGAGATAAGGAATGCACAGAAGAAAAAGGATGACTGTATAAATATAACTATATTTTTCATATTTGTAATGGTAACCACACTCTAAAGATTCAGAACCAAAGTATATAACATAAAACATGAACGACCAGAGATAAAACCCACAAAAGCCAACCAAAATAAAGAAAACAGAAACACAAGACAAGGAAGCAATGGAAAAACTGAGCTACCAGAAAGCAAAAGATAAAATGGCTATAAGAAGACCTCATACTTCAAAAATCGTCCTAAATGTAAATAGACTGAACTCACCAATAAAAAGGCACAAGGTTGCAGAATGGATTAAAAAACAAACCCAACCATATGCTGCCTCCAGGAGACACATCTCAGCTCCAAAAACATATATAGACTCAAAGTGAAAGTGTGCAAAATTATATTTCAAGCAAATGGTATTTGGAGAAAAGCGGGAGTAGCAGTACTAATATCGGACGTAATAGACTTCAAAGTAATACTGAGGGACACTTCATAATGATAAAGAGAGTCATCAACCAAGAATACACAGAAATAGCCTCAACAAATATAAGAGGACTAAAATCATACTAACCATTTTCTCTGATCATAATGCTTTGATATTAGAGATCAACTGCAAAAAGAAATCAGGAAGAACCACAAATACATGGAGATTAAATAACATGCTACTGAAGAATAACTGGATCAGGGAAGAAATAAAAAGAGAGATCAAGAGATACATAGAAACGAATGATATTGATAGTACAATACATCAAAACATTTGAGATATGGCAAAGACATCATAAGAGGAAAGTTCATATCATTACAGGCCTATCTCCAAAAACAAGAACAAGCCCAAATAAACAACCTAATGCTTCATTTTAAAAAAAACTAGAAAAGGAAGAACAAGTGAGGCCTAAAGTCAACAGAAGGAAAGAAATCATCAAAAGTAGAGCATAATAAATGAAATTGAAAACAAAACAAACGAACAAAAGCACTAGAAAAAATAAATGCAACAAGCAACTGGTTCTTTGAGAAGGTTAATAAAATTGACAAACCTCTGGCTAGACTCACTAAGGAAAAAAGAGAAAGGACACAAGCAAAATCAGGGATGAAAGAGAGGAAATTATGACTGATATCGCAGAAATACAAAGGATCATACAAGAATACTATGAAAAAGTATATAACACCAAATTTAATAATCTAGAAGAAATGGGCCAGTACTTAGAAAAATACAGCCTTCCTAGACTGAATCAAGAAGATCTCGAAAATCTAAATAAACTGGCCAGCAGTATGGAAATTGAAGCAATCATCAAAAACCTACCAAAAAGTAAAAGTCCAGGACCAGATGGCTTCACCAGTGAATTCTATCAAATATTCAAAGATTTAATACCTATTCTCCTCAAATTCTTTCAAAAATTCAAAGAGAAGGCAATACTTCCCAACACGTTTTATGTGGCCAATATTACTCTGATACCAAAACCTGATAGAGATAACACAAAAAAAGAAAACAACAGACCAATATCTATTTTGAACACAGATGTAGAAATCCTAAATAAAATACTAGCAAACCTAATACAGCAACATATTAAAAAGATTATACACCACAATAAATTAGGCTTAATCCCAGGGGCACAGAGATGGTTCAACATATGCAAATCGATTAATGTTATGCACTACATAAACAAATTAAAAAACAAGAATCGTCTGATCATATCAATAGATGCAGAAAAAGCCTTCGACAAGATACAACATCCACTTATGATCAAAACACTTAACAAAATTGACATAGAAGTAAGTATGTATATGACAAACTCTCAGCCAACATTATACTTAATGGTGAAAAACTAACAACCTTCCTTCTAAGATCAGGAACAATGCCAGGCTGTCCACTATCATCACTGTTATTCAATATAACATTGGGAGTCCTCTAGGAAAGAGAAAGGTATAAAAGGCATCAAAATAGGAAATGAAGAAGTCAAACTGTCATTCTTAGAGGATGACATGATGCTTTATATAGAAAACCCTAAGACTCCAAAAAAATACTACTAGAAACAATAAGCAAATACAGTAAAATCTCTGGATACAAAATCAATGTTCAAAAATCCATAGCATTCCTATACTCTAATAATGAAGTGTCAGAAGAAAAGTGGAAAAAATAACTCCTTTTGTAATTGCAACAAAAGGAATAAAGTATCTAGGACTAAATGTAACAAAACATGTGAAGGACCTATATAATGAAAACTACAAGAACCTATTAAAAGAAATCAGAGAAGATACAAAGAAATGGAAAG
Source organism: Pteropus vampyrus (assembly GCF_000151845.1). NCBI lineage: Eukaryota > Metazoa > Chordata > Mammalia > Chiroptera > Pteropodidae > Pteropus > Pteropus vampyrus. The sequence goes on from NW_011889896.1 coordinate 33,378, forward strand.
ATATTCTGTGTTCTTGGATTAGACGAATCAACATAGTTAAAATGATCATATTACCTAAAGCATTATACAGATTTAAATGCAATCCCCATCAAAATCACATTGGCATTTTTTAAAGAAATAAAAAAAAAATCATCAGATTTGTGTGGAAGCACAAAAGACCCAGAATCGCCAAAGCCATCCTGAGAAAAAAATATACTACAAAGTGACAGTAATCAAAACAGCATAGTATTGGCAGCAAAACAGGCACACGGACCAGTGGAACAGAATCAAGAGTCCAGAAGAAAACCCATTTTTATATGGGCAAATAATTTTTGATAAAAAAGCCAAAATGATACAGTAGAGAAAGGAAAGACTCTTCAATAAACGGTGCTGGGAAATTTGGAAGGCCACCTGCAAAAGAATGAAACTAGACTGTTGTCTATCACCACACACCAAAATTAACTCAAAATGGATTATGGACCTGAATAGAAGACCAGAATAAATAAAATGCATAGAAGAAAACATAGAAACTAAACTCAAGGACTTTGAACTTTAAAAAGATGGTACGAATTTGACCTCAAAGGTAAGGGAAGTAAAAACAAAAATAAATGAATGGGACTGCATCAAACTAAAAAGCTTCTTCTCAGCAAAAGAAATCATCAACAAAGTAGACAAACATCCGAATGGGAAAATATATTCGCAAGCAATGCCTCTGATAAGGGCCTAATATCCGAAATATACTGAGAACTCATACAACTCGATAACTATAAAAAACAAACAAACAAACAAGCGATCCAATCAAAAAATGGACAGAGGATCTGAACTGACACTTCTCCCTAGAGGACATACATATGGCCAACAAATATATGAAAAGATGCTCAACATCCTAGCTATTAGGGAAATGCAAATCAAAACCACAATGAGATACCATCTCACACCTGTTAGAATAGTTATAATCAACAGAACAAGTAATAACAAATGTTGCAGAGGATGCGGAGAAAAGGGAACCCTCATGCACAGCTGGTGGGACTGCAATTTGGTACAGCCACTATGGAAAACAGTATGGAGGTTCCTTAAAAAACTGAGAATTCATCTACCATATGACCCAGCAATCCTTCTACAGGGTATTTACCCCAAAGACTTGAAAACCCATATCCAAAAAGATATTTGCATAGCAGCATTATTCATAGCAGCATTATTCACAGTGGCCAGGACATGGCAGCACTGAAGTGTCCTATGATAGATGACTAGCTAAAGAAGCTGTGGAATATTACTCAGCAATAAGAAGAGATGAAATGCTGCCTTTTGCAACAACATGGATGGACCGCGAGGTAATCATGCTAGGCTAAATAAGCCAGACAGAAAAAGTTGAAAATCACGATATCGCTTATATGCGGAATATAAACCTAAAAGCAACAAATGAGCAGGACAAACAAACAGAGACTCATGGACATGGACTATAGGCTAGTAGTTACCAGAGGGTAGGAGGTGGAGGAGGTAGGGTGAAGTAGACAGTATAAAGGGAGTCAAATATAGGGGGATGGGGGAGAGTGATGTGGATAAAGGGGATCAAATATATAGTAGCTGAAGTAAACTGGACTTTGGGTGGTAAACACAATAGAATATATAGATGGAAAATTATAATGTACACTTGAAAATAATATAATTGTATTAACCAATGTTACCCCAATAAGCAGTTTTTAAAAAATAAAAAGAAATAATTAATTAACTAAGAAAAAACACCAAACAAATAAAAAAATCTAAATGCAAGTGCATAAACTATAAAATTCTTAAAATAATACATAGGGATAACTCTTTAATACCTTGGATTTTGCTATGGATCCTTAGCTATGACAACAAAAGCATAAACAATAAAAATAGATAATTAGGGCTTTATTAAAAGTAAAATTTTTTGTGCTTCGAAGGACATCGAGAAATTGAAAATACAACCCACATAAAAGAGGGAATCATTTTCAAATCATATGTCTTATAAGTAAGTCCTCCATAATATGAAAAGAACCCTTACAACTCAGTGATAAAAAGACAATATAATTTTAAAAAATGGGCAAATGAGCTGAATAGACATTTCTCCTAGGAAGCTTAAAAATGGGCAATAAGCACATGAAAAAATTATCATCATTAGTCATAGGAAATTCAGGTTAAAACCACAATGAGATACCACCTCAAATCCACTATGATGGTTGGAATCAAAACTTCAGATAATACCAAATATTAGCAAGGAGAAATCAGAACCCTTATATACTACTGGTGGGAATGTAAAACAGTGCAACCACTAGCACAGCCTGCAACTTCCTGAAATGAATAAACATAGTTACCATATTAACCAATAATTTTACTCTAGATGTATAACCAAGAGAAATGAAAACAAATGTCTACCCAAAAACTTATAGATTAATGTTTATAGCAGCATTATTCATAATGGTTAAACATGGAAGCAGTTCAATTGTCCATTAACTGACTAACAGATAAACAAATTGAGGTATATCCACATTATGGATATTATTCAGAAATTTTTTAAAAAATGATTTACTTATATATTCTACAACATGGATCAAGACTAAAAACATTATGCTAAGTGAAAGAAGCCAGTCACAAAAGATCAGCTATTATATGATTTCATTCATATAAAATGTTCAACATAAGGAAATCTATAAAGACAAAGTAGATTAGTAGTTGCTTAAGGCTTAGGAGATGAGAGTATAGGGGATGATAGCTAAAGAGTTGAGGGTTTCTTCTTGAAGTGATGAAAATGTTCTAAATTGACTGTGATGTTGGTTGTAAATATCTGTGAATATATCAAAAATAATTGAATTGTACAGTTTGGGTGAATTGTATCTTATATGAATTACATCTCAGTAAGGCAGTTAAATACACATAACACAAAACAAAAAAACACATAAATCTATAAATGTCATAACTTAAGATATATTTCAAATAGACCCTCTTTATAAGCCTATATCTAGTAAAAAAAAATGAATCAATAAGTAATAACCTTCAAAAACAGAAAGCATCAAGCCCAGATGGTTTAATTGATGAATTATACCAAAATATGTATTTGTTTATTTATTTATATTAAAATTATTGGGGTGACATTGGTTAATAAAATCAAATAGGTTTCAAGAGTACAATTCAATATGTCATAAGGATATAGCATTGTGAGTTCAGTGAAGAAAGTGCACTAATTCTCTCTAATCTCTTCCAGAAGATAGAAACAGAGGGAATACTTTCTATTTTATGAGGCTAACAAACAGACAATGATGTTACAAGAAAAGGAAACTACAGATCAATAATTCTCATAAATATAGAAGCAAAAAGTCGTCAACGAAATATTAATCAAGACAGTGTATACTGGTGAATGAACAGACAAATAGATCGAGGGAACAGAATAGAGATCCCCAAAATAGATTCACATAAATAGTGTCTACTGATCTTTGACAAAAGAGCAAAGGCAATACATTAGAACAAAGATGTTCTTTTCAACAAATGGTCCTGAAACAACTAGACAGACACATGCAAAAAATGAATCAAGACACAGACCTTACACCCTTCACAGGTACTGAATCAAAATGGATCAGAGACCTAAATGTCAAATGCAAAACTGTAAAATTTCTAGGTTATAACAAAGAAGAAAATCTAGATAACTTTATGTTTGGCAATGACCTTTTAGATATAACACCAAAGGTACAGTTCATGAAAAAAATAATTGATAAATTGGACTTCATTAAAATTTAAAACTACTACTCTATGAAAGACACTGTCAAGAGAAGACAATTTTTTTGGAGAAAATACTTACAAAAGATTTATCTGATGGACTGTTATTCAAAATACACAAAAAGAACTCTTAAAACTCAACACAAAGAAAACATACAATTTAATTAAAAAGTGATAAATATCTGAACAGACACTTCACCAAAGAAGATATACAGAGGGAAGATAAGTTTATGTAAAGAATTTCAACATACCATGTCACTAGTCAGTTGCAATTTAAAACAACAATAACATGCTAGTAACACCTTTTAGAATGGCAAAAATCTAAAACACTGACAACATCAAATGCTTTCAAGGATGCAAGGCAGTAGAAACCCTCATTTATTGCTAATGGAGATGCAAAAATGGTACAACCACTTTGAAAGCTAGGTTGGTAATTTTTCTTTTTCAAAACTAAACATATTCTTACTGTGCAATCCGGTAGTCATGTTCTTTGATATTTACCAAATGAATTGAAAATTTAAGCTTGAAAATAAATGTTTATTTATTTTCATAATTGCCATAACTTGGAAGCAACCAAGATGCCCTTTAGTATGTGAATGTATAAATAAACTGTGGTACTTCTATACAATGGAATATTATTCAGCACTAAAAAGAAATGAGCTATCAAGCCATGAAAAGATGTGGAGGAAGCTTAAATGTATATTACTAAGTAAAATAAGCCAATATTATAAGTGTACATACTATATTATTCAAATTCCATAATATTCTGTAAAAAGAATAACTATGGTGGCAGTATAAAGCTCAGTGGTTTCTAGAGGCTAGGAAGAATGGAAGGATGAGTAGGTAGAAAACAAAGAGAATTTTTAGAACAGTGGAATTATTCTGCATGGTGCTATATTGGTGCATACATGTCATTATACATTTGTCCAAACCCATAGAATGTACAATACAAAGTGAAGCCTAATGTAAACCATTGACTTGGGTAATAATGATGTATTAATGTAGGTTCATCTATTGTAACAAATGTACCACTTTGGGATGTGATAAGGGTCAGGATTTCAGGAGCAGCTGAGAATCTTTCATGAGGTTGCAGGGATGCAGTCATCTGAAGGCTTGATGGGCTAAAGGATCTGCTTTCAAGTTCACTCACATGTCAGTTCCTTCCTGGCTATTAACCAGAAGCCTCATCTCCTCACTACATGTGGGACTCTCCATAGGGCTTTTCATGGCAGGGCAGCTGTGAATGACCTAAGAGAGAGTAAGAGAGAGCAACCAAGATGGAAGCTAGAAGTTCTTTTACAATCAAATTGCAGAAGTAACATACTATCATTTCTTTCACTTCTAGATACTCAGAATACAACAAGTAACCAAAAAGATCATATACCACTGCCCTCTTTCAGGACAGTTGGTAGACATGAGGGCCGGGAGATGTACACATGGTTATAGTAGCTCCAGGATGGAAAAATCAGAGTAGAGACTGTCAAGACACTCTCTTCAGACTGGGGTAAATTTTGAGGGTGGAAGGCTTTGGTCAAAAAGACAGGCACCAGATCTTAATATTCAAGAAGGATAAACCTTGGAAGGCTGAGAATTGTCAATAGATGGCACACATAAGATCAAGGACTTAATTTTGCTGCCCCTGCCTCTGCCCCTGCCTCTGTCCTTGTGCCAAATGGGAAATGCTGATAAGAAATGATGTCCTGACACAGAAGTGAAGGAAGCCCTTCATCCTTAACTACAGGTTATGATTAGTCAAAAGCTCTTTTAGAACAAAGCCTTTCTTTATCTCCCTAGTGCCTAGCGCAGGACCTACCACATTGTATGTGCTCAATAAACGTTTTGCTCATGTGCTTGGCACAGGAGATGTATCGTTCATTACAAATAGTAGATGCCCAACCAATATTTGGTGAACAAGTCAATGAAGGAAATTCAAGAATTCCTACATATCATGTCTCAGCTACATCAGAGAAGAGCCCAGAAAGGACAGGCAATGTGGGGGACTCCATTTCTTGATTTCACTAAGTGAACGAGGTGAACTGGGCAGCATCACAGAAGTTGACTGACTTTCTGTCTAGAAAGTCTATTGAAACAAAAAGTAAAATATAGAAACAAGTTTGGGAACATATTAGCTAGAGCCATTAATTTTAAGATTTGTTAACCACAATGCATTAAAAAATTGATATATTGAAATATAATTGCCATACCCGTCTAGTTCTAACCTTAGTAAACTAATTATGCTAGAATATTAAACATACCACATTTGCTACCAATTATCATCTCCAGAAATATTTTCCAAATAAGATTGTCTTAAAGCTAGGAAAATATGTTATCTTCCCGAGTTCATGAATCCTGATTGGAACTTTTCTTATAAAGTCAGTAAACTATAATTTAATACAAATCAATTTTAAATAAATTTAATAAACTTATTTTAAGTAAAATAACTATTACTGCATTATTTTTATATAGTCATATTTGGTGGATTTTCTTTGTATGCAAACATTTCTCAATGTATAATTATGTGATTCCAAACAATATTGTTATTAGTACTTATGTTAGTTCAAGTTCCCCGAGAAGCAGTCACCAAGATGAAACTTTTGTGAAAGAGTGTAATTGGGGGGAAAGCTTGAAAAGGATATAGGAGAGGGAGTAGAAGAGGACAGGAAGAGCCTTTAAACCACAGTGCAGGGTTGATATTTATTAAAAATGGGGGCGGGGGACAAAGAAAAATTTGGTAGGAAGACTCTCAGACTGCCATACAGTTCTAAGGTTTCTGACAGGCTGATAGGGATACCATAAGCCAATATTGCCTGTTAGAAGAGTCCCCATGCCAAGAGAAAGAACCTGCACCAGTAGTCCTCACCTACACTAGTATTTCCCACTTACTGTATTTGGGATCAATCCAAGGAAAGCATGGCTTTGATGCAAATGCAATGGTGGATCTGAAGGAGCAGCAGCTGAGACTTTCAGTCAACTATGCTCCCCATAGTAGGAGATCTGAGTGACACATTTTATAGCCACCACAATTCATCTTTGTATTGCACAGACCTGCTTCTCATAGAGAATAGCTTCTCCCTCGCTCTTATGTGCCTCTCTTTACGAGGGAAAATATAAAGGGAAGAGGTTAGAGGGACAATTTATAGCCACTATTGTTACATTTTGTCTTTGGGCCAAAACTGGTAATTATTCTCTTCTTTTTCCCCTATCCTTTTTAATTTTCTCTCATCCTCAGTTATTATCTTAACACATATTGGAGGCTTACCTAATTGTGTGAACCAAACCTTCACTCCTGAGGACCTGAATCCTTGGCAATAACACCTATCTCAGACTGTGGTTGTTGCATATCCATTCAGTTAAAATGGGGCAAGAGAGTACCAGCAGGCACCCAAGTAGATCACCTGGTTCTACATGTATTCCTCCTTGATCTATTGTATAAGAGCAGCCCTATATCTTCTTACTAATCATAACCAATTATTTCTACCACATGTGATTTCTAATCTGCAGGTTTTTGGACTCCAGTAGTCCAAAGTTTTTTGGTTTTTGTTTTTTGTTTTATTCAATGGGACTCCTACTGTGACCCCCTGTGGACCATTATGGTGGAGAGTAGATACTTTCCTATTTCTCCAATTAAGGTCAAAGTCCGATATAGCTGTCGCTGATTTAATGCAGTATAATGCAGTATACTGCATCTGGGAAGATGACACCCATCTTTTTTTCAGTATTGTCTTTGATCGGTGCTTTAGCTGTGCCTTTAAATGTGTTCTATCAGGTCAACTCTTTATGGATAGTGCAGTATGTGATGTGACCAGCGAATCCCCTTGTCATGGGCCCATTTCCGTACATCCCTTACTGTGAAGTGGCTATCCTATGCAGATATTATGCTGTGTGTGATTCCATAACTGTCAATCAGGCACTCAAAAAGCCCCAGATAGTAGTGCTTACTGAGGCTGTGCAAGAAGAAAACAAAAACTCATACCCTGAATAAGCATGTATTCCTTGAGACCATGAATCACTGAATGCCACTAAATGATCTATAGGTTGCCTTAATAAATAATGCCATATTTGGAACAAAACTTTGGTCTCTGCTGCTGCGGGTTGGATATTTATAAAAGAAAGCAGCTAGATTGTCTTGGTATATAAGATATGTCTTGTAGGCTATTGGTCCCATACATAGACTACATTTCTGCCATCATAGCCACTCCTTTGAAGTGCCCATCAGGCCAGTCCTGAGGGAGCCAAGATGGATGCTGGTTAATGTCAATTGGCCGAGTCACTTCATCTACTTAGTTGTTCAGTTACTCTTTCATGATAAGTGGTTTCAAGTGGCTATTAAAATAGGATTAATACAAAACTCATTATTTCATGTCCACCTTTCTTCATAAGTCCATCCACAAGCCTCTACTCCAGACTAACTTTTCTATGATCTTTTCCTTCCAGGCTCCTGACCGAATGGCCGGATCATTGGCCACTGCCCAGTGATCCATATATATTATCACCTTAAGCCACTTCTGCTTTAACATGAAGCGGATGATCGGATATACTGCTTGCAGTCCTACCCACTGGGAAGATTTTCCCTTCCTGTTGCTGTTCAGGACCACCCCCAACTGTGGCTATAAGCAGTCACCATCCATTTTTTACTTGCATTCACATACCACACTGATCTACCTGTAAACCAAGTTCAAGCTTTTTCCTCCTCCTTACGTAGGTTATATGGGACCACCATCGTCCCCTCCATACAGCTAAAGGTACAAGAATTCTGGTCTTCCTTGGTATTAATTCAGGATGTTCTGTTTCCATCTTATGATTGACTACTGCTGAATCCACATGACTTTATGACTTAGTGGGTCTGAAAAAATCCACATCTTAATAGGTTGTTCCAGATATCTGGTCACTTGGTGCTCCATGGTAAAACATTGTGTCTCTACCAGAGCCTGATACCAAACCAGGAGTTGTTTCTCGAAAGGTATATAATTATCAGCTATGGATGTCATGACTTTATTATAGAATCCTGGGACTCCCCATAAGCTTTACAATGCATCTTTTTCAACTCATACCACAGAACCTACTGAATCATATGGCCCAAGTAGCAAATCTAATTACATCATGGGCTGGCCTTACTGCAGAGACCCTTTCTGCATAGAAGATGCCACTCAAAGCTGAAAGCTTACCATATCACCTAGAATATAGGCCAGAACAGTATACTCAGGTATGAATGCATTGCTTCCAAAACTCAAAGAGGTCTCCCAAGTATTGCGTTTTTTACTTGTTGGAGGGGATGAAAAGTGCAGCAAATTTTCTTTTACTCTGGAGGAGATAATCTGGCATTCTCTTGACTACTGTAACTCTTAAATTTTTCATAGAGTAATAAGTCTCTAAACCTTTATAGGGTTTATCTCCCACCCTCTTGAGCACATGTGTCTTACCAAGGCCACTTTTTGCTCTTCCTGTCCAATCAGTATAATATAATGGATATAACAAATCAGAGTGATGTTCTGTGAGATAGCTTGTCAGTTCAGATTTCATTTACCCTAAGGCAAAAATCTATAAATGAATATGTTATCTGTTACAGGTGAATGTGATATGTTTTTCTCCATATTTTTAAAGATATAATTGACATATAACATATACAATGTGATTTGACACACTTACTCATTGAGAAATGATTACCACCATAGAGTTAGTTAACACCTCCATCATCTCACATGATTACCACTTTTGTGGTGAGAATATTTAGGATCTAGTCTCCTAGCAACTTTCAAGAATATAATACAGTATTGTTAACTGTAGTCGTCATGCTGTACATTAGATTCCCAGAGCTTATTCATCTTATAACTGGAAGTTTGTACTCTTTGACTAACATCTCTGCATTTCCTCCACACCTAGTCATTCTACTCTCTTTCTATGGGTTTGGCTCTTTTAGATTCCACATATAAGTAAGATCATACAATATTTGTCTTTCCATGTCTGACTTATTTCACTTAGCATAATGCCCCTAAAGTCCATCTATTTTGTTGAGAATAGCAGGATTTCCTTATTTTTGTGTGGTTGAATAATATCTTATTGTACATATATACCATAACTTCTTCATTCATTCATCTGTTGACATATGCTTAGGTTGTTTGTCCTGGCTATTGTTAATAATGCTGCAATGAACGCAGAAGTGCACATATTTTTAGAGGTAGTGATTTCGTTACTTGCCAATATACCCAAAAGTGAGACTTCTAGATCATATGATAGTTCTATTTTTAATTGCTTGAAAAATCTCCATACTGTTTTCCACAAATGGCTGGACCAATTTACAATCCTACCAACAGTGTACAAAGGTTCTCTTTCTTCCATAAGCTTGCCAAAACTTGTTATCTCTAGTCATTTTGATACTGGTGTGAAGTAATATCTCATTATGGTTTCAATTTGCATTCCCCTGATGATTAGTGATGATAAGCACCTTTTCATATATCTGTGGTCATTTGTACATCTTTGGAAAAAATGTCTGTTTAAGTCCTTTGCCCATTTTTAAAATCAGATCGTTTGTTGTTGTTGTTGTTATTGAGTTGTATGAGTTCTTTATATATTTTGGATATCAACCTCTTATCATATAAATGGTTTGCAAATATTTATTTGCATTCTATCAGCTGCCTTTCAATTTTGTTGATTTTTTTCTTTGCTGTGCGGAAACTTAATATACTTTTACTTGTTTATTTTTGCTTTTGTTTCTTGTGCTTTTGGTGTCCAATACAAAAAAAAAAATTATTGCCAAGACTACTGTCAAAGAGCTTTTCTCATGTGTTTTCTTCTAGGAATCTTACTGTTTGATGGTTTATATTTAAGTTTTTAATCCACTTTGAGTTGATTTGTGTTTATGGTGTATGATAAAGGTCCAACTTCATTCTTTCGCATGTGGGTATCCAATTTTCCCAACAATATTTATTGACAAGATTATCCTTTCTTCAATGTGTATTCTTGGAGTCTTTGGTGAAAATTAGTTGGCCATATATAAATGGGTTTATTTCTGGGCTCTCAGTTATGTTCCATTGGTCTATATGTCTGTTTTTATGCCAGTTCCATACTGTTTTGATTATCACAAATTTGTAATATACTTTGAAATCAGGAAGCGTGATACCTCAAACTTTGTTCATTCTCAGGATTTTTTGGCTATTCATGGTATTTTGTGATTCTATACAAATTTTAGAATGTTTTTTTCTATTTCTATTAAAAATAGCTTTGGAATATTGATACAGATTAAATTGAATCTATAAATGACTTTGGAAATTTTAATAATATTACTTGTTCTGATCCATGAACACGGGATATTTTTCTATTTGTTTGTTTCTCCTTCAGTTTCTTCCATCAATGTCATATAGTTTTCAGTGAACAAATTTTTTACCTCCATGGTTAAATGTATTCCTAAGTATGTATTATTTTTGATGCTATTGTAAATGGGATTGTTTTCTTTATTCCTCTTTCAGATATTTCATTGTTAATATATAGAAACACAACTGATTATTATATATTGATTTTGCATCCTATGACTTTCTTGAATTGTTTATTTGTTCTAAGAGTTTTTTGTAGAGTCCTTAGGGTTTTCTATGTATAACATCATTTCATATGAAAACAGAGACAATTTTATTTCTTGCTTCCGATTTGGGTAACTTTTATCTCTTTTTCTTGCCTAGTTGTTCTGGCTAAGATTTCCAGTACTATCTGGAATATTAGTGGTGAAAGAGGGCACACTTGTGGTCTTCCTGATCTTAGAGGAAGAACTTTCAGCCTTTCACCATTGTGTGTGATGTCAGCTGTGGGTTTCTCATATATGGCCTTTATAATGTTGATGCATGTTCATTCTACATCTAATTTGTTGAGAGTTTTTATCATGAAAGAATATTATATTTTTTCAAATGCTTTTTCTGTATCAATTGAGATGGTCATATGATTTTAATCTTTCATTCTATTAATGTGATGTATCACACTTATTGATTTGCATATGTTGAACCATCCTTGCACCCCAGGGATAAATCCCACTTGATCATGGTGTATGATCCTTTTAATATGCTAGTGAATTCTTTTGCTAATATTTTGTTGAGAATTTTTGTATCTATATTCATCAAAGATATTGTCCTGGAATTTTATTTTCTTATAATGTTTTCATATAACTTTGGTATCAGGTTAATGCTGGCCTTATAAAGTAAGTTTGGGAGTGTACCCTGATCTTAAATTTTTTGAAAAAAATTTGAGAAAAATTGGTGTTAATTTTTCTTTAAATGTTTGGTAGAGTTCACCAATGAAACCATCTAGACTTGAGCTTTTCTTTGTTGGGAGGCTTTCAATTACTAATTCCATTTCTTCCCTTGTTAATGGTCTGTTCAGATTTTCTATTTCTCCATTATTCTGTCTTGGTGGGTTGTATGTTCTAGAAATCTATCCATTTCTTCTTAGTTATCCAATCTGTTTGATGCATAATTGTTCATAGTAGTCTCTTTTGATCCTTTCTTCCTCTGTGGTATAAGTTGTAATGTCTCCTCTTTAATTTTTGATTTTATTTATTTGAGTCAACTCTTCTTTCTTTGTTTCTTAGTCTAGCTAACGGTTATTTTATCTTTTTGAAAAACCAGCTCTTACTTTCATTGAGCTTTTCTATTGTTTTTCTGGTCTCTGTTTCATTGATTTATGCTCTAATCTTTGTTATTTCCTCCAATTTGCCGACTCTAGGCTCAGCTTATTCTTCTTATTCTAGTTCCTTGAGGTTAAAATTTAATTTTTATTTACTATCTTTATTTTTCTTAATATAGGGATTTATTATTCTGAATTTCCCTATTAGAAATGCTTTTGCTTCATCCTATAGGTACTAGTATGTTGTTTTTCTTTTCGTATATTTCAAGATATTTTTTAAGTTTCTCTTTTGATTTCTTCTTTGACTCATTGGTTGTTTAGAAATGTGTTGTTTAATTTCCACACATTTGTGAATTTTCCAGTTGTCCTCTTGTTATTGAATTCTAGTTGTATACATTTGTGGTCAGAAAAGCTTTTTAGTATGATATCAATTTTCTAAGATTTGTTTTGTGAATTAACATATGATCCATTCTGGAGGATGTTCCATGCGCACTTAAGAATATGTATTCTGCTGCTATTGGATGGGACGTTCTGTATATGTCTGTTAGGTTTATTTGATCTAAAATATAGTTCATGTCCAATATTTCCTTACTGATTTTGTTTGGATAATCTATGCATTTTTGAAAATGAGGTACTGGTCTCTCCTACTATTATTGTTTTATTTATTTCTCCCTTTAAATCTGTTAGCATTTCCTTGATATATTTAGGCACTTTGATGTGTGCATATATATGTGAGTGTGTGTGTTATCTCCTCTTGACGAATTGTGCTCTTCGTCATTATATAATGATCTTCTTTTTATCTTGTTACATATCTTTGACTTAGTCTATTTTTCCTGATATTAGTATGGCTATCCTTGCTCTTTTTTATTTCCATTTGCATAGAATATCTTTTTATATCACTTCACCTGGCACCTATATGTGTCCTTAAAGCTGAAAGTATCTCTCGTAGGCAGCATATAGTCTGGTCTCATATTTTTATCCTTTCAGCTGCATTATGACTTTTGATGGAGAATTTAATCCATTCACACGTAAAGTAATTATTGATAGATAAAGACTTATTAATGCATCTTATAATTTTTTCCTGGCTATTTTGTAGTTTACTTTTTCTTTTCTTCCTCTCTTATTGTCTTCCTTTGCGAATTGATAATTTTCCATATTGGTATACTTTGATTTCCTTTTCTTTATTTTTTGTGTACCTACAAGAGGTTTTTGCTTTGTGGTTACCAAGAAGCATTAATTACTCGGTCTCTGTATGCCCCCACTCTAATAGTTGGGCCTTGATGATGCTTTAGGTCTCCAGATGTCAATGTGGAACTCAGGTCCTGTGTTTAATAATTATTGAAATGTCTTGATATTCTCATTTCCCTTGTATACAGTCATCTGAGTGAATAAATATAGTTCCCTTTGGGAAAAGACTAGCAGAATCATTATAGTATATATTTATGATGTTTCAGGGTTCTTCCTTCTAGAGACCTGGCTCCCTCTTTAATAAATGTGTTCTGGATCTGAAAATTGGGTTGGGTTTGGAAACTGAGGAAAGGGCATAATGTTATTAAAGAAACCTCCTTCAGCCTCCATCTCCTATATTCTTGTCATTTTCAGCTTGTAGATATCGAGCAACACACTTTTTGGTTGTTCAGCTACTTTCCTCCTGGGGACACCATGTTCCACTCATCATCTCCACAACTCCCTATGGGTGAAGCCCCCTTGACTGTCCCACGGATGTTATTGGTTGTTATTATAATTGTGGTCTCCTGGCTTCAGGCAGTTAAGTTCTGCCCTCATCCCCACAAGTATTAACAAGCCCAGCTCTGTGACTGCCTCTCCAACTATCATCCCTGGTCTTCAGAGAAAAACCACTACTGAACTTCTTAGTGATTCTGGTTCTCCTCTCAATATTACATTCTGGATGGCCTAGATAGGTGTCTTCTGGGCCTTCCCGTGGAACATTATCCTGAGCTGGGTCTTCTCATCTTGCATAAAATAGTCATTCCATCCTAGCCATTTCCCCAAGACTTGTACATTTTCCTCTATTGTATGCCAGGGTATCTCAGGCATTTCCATTTCATTAGGCATGCTTTCTACAGGCTTCTAAGAATCACAGTAGTAGCAAATTTCCTCCCTCTCTTGGGGTCTTTGCTGGTGTTAAATTCTATGACCCCAAAAAGTGAGCCTCAAGTTAATGAATTCTTGCTTATTCAGTCTTATATTCTGGATACCTTGATCAAGTACATATAAAATACAATCCTGGGAGTATTTCTCTGGCTCTTACTGGTACATGCTAGGTAATTCTTAAATGCAGCAACTTTGATGTATAATCTCATTCCTTCCTCATGAGGCTCCGAATACCCTCAGCTGGGTCATGTTGTGACTTAACATCAATTAATGGCCTGGCAGCCTTGTGAGGAAGTAAGGGAAACTCCTGAGGGTAGCACATTTTGCATTGTTGGAATGAGGCCTCTGTAGTATAGAGAAAGTGCAGTGCTTAGTGGACAATCATGGGTTAGCTCTGCAGCTTCTGAGATTCAGAGTAAACTACAGAACCAACATCTTCAGGGATGCCCTCAGAGACAGCCATCCAGATGACTGCCCCCATGTTCCAGATCCCAGATTTTTTTCAACCAGGGTCCTGACATAAATATACCATCTGCCTTGGCTGAGTCCTTAAATGTCTCTGAAGCTCCATATCACTATTAATTCCCAAGTCTGGTGCTTAGCTTTTTCTGCTCTTTCACTGAAGGAGATAAGAGCTTCTTTTTTTAAAAGATGCATAAATTTATTAAAACTTTGAAGACATTTAACAATTTATTGATATAGAAAAAATAAATTATTAATATTAACTCTAAAAACCTAGAAGTCCCAGAAATTCAGTTTCAAAGGATTTAGAAAGAATTCTTTATAAAAGGTGTTAATATTACATTCTTTGTTAAACTGGTACTTGGAGCACTTTTGGTATCATTTCATCCCAACACATTGCCTTGATAAATGAGTCAGCAGCAGCACATGAAATTGTGAATAGATGAGAGACTCATATTTATATTGATCTAAATGTAGCAAATAGTACCATGTTTCCCTTTAATGAAATGCGATTTCTTTTACAATTCTTTGGAACAATAAGCCTTTAGACTCCCATTTCCCCCATTCAGAGAAGAACCACTCGTCCCTTTGTCCTAACACCTTTGAGTACTTGTCAGGAGTTAAAACACAGGCTGAATCACCACCACAGGACTCCGTATATAAATGCAGGTGAAAATGTCTCAGAAGGTGCTTTGTTCTGTTCTTTCACATCTCAAATTCACTTAGCTGGTCACAGGTAGGTAGAAATGGGTTAAAAATTTGGGAACTCACAATAATTTTGTCCATAAGTAGTTTAAGATTGTTGCTGTAAAGCATGTCAACAGAAGCTGGACTAGCACTCTTCTCCATGGAGATGTAAGCGTAGATGTGCAGAAGTGGCGAAAGCCATCTCAGCCACCTTGTGCCTCAGTCAGGAGCGGTGCTGTCCTGTGAACCAATTGCACCACAAGACCACCAGACTCTGGCAATCCCAGTCAACGCTAGCCTCCCATGCCTTCAGTCCCAGCATGTGGCCCAGCGGTGATCTCTCCAGCAGCGTCCCTCAAAAGTCAAGAGAGTTACCACATTGCCCCAGCTGGAGATGTGGCAATTGTGGAGTATCTCCTGTGCTACCTGCGCCGCTGCTGGATGTGGTTTACCTGATATGCACACTAGTTGGACCAGATGTACTGGTAACACTGCTGTACCTGGTCAGCCACGG
This sequence comes from Pteropus vampyrus, assembly GCF_000151845.1. Taxonomy (NCBI): domain Eukaryota; kingdom Metazoa; phylum Chordata; class Mammalia; order Chiroptera; family Pteropodidae; genus Pteropus; species Pteropus vampyrus. The sequence goes on from NW_011889896.1 coordinate 49,471, forward strand.
AGCGCAGCACTGCAGCCTCAGGTATGGGCAACTGCAGTGCTGGTCCCGGGGGCAGTACTCCAGGTAGTTGGTCAGTATCTGTACGGCGAAAAACTTTAATGCTTCTACCATGGCCCCCCCTCTGCTGGGGGTCCTGGTCCTGGCCTGCTTTGTAGGCGGGTCTGCGCCTCTGCTGGAAGAGGAGCTATCCAGCCCCGCTCCACCTGTGCAGTAGTTTTATTTTAGGTCTGGAGAGGAGCCTTTGATGGGAATCCCACTTGCACCTGTGCAGGTCCTGGAGATGCGGTCCAGCAGTGTCACATTTTCATATAGCAATTGGGGCAGAGTGAGACTCTTTTGAGGTTCTTGTTTAGCTTTTGCCTGGGGATAAAGAACCTGGAGGGGACCATCTGAGAAGTTGGGCTAGACTTTTCCTTCCTCTTAAGGAGAGGTTGAAAAAGGCTACACATAAGCCTCCACTGGTAGCTTCCTTGCAAGGATGATCAGCATCTCTCAATTGGACAGAAGCATACAGGTGTATGTGTGGGGGGAGGCGATACCTTTCTTTGGGTCTGGCATATGTAGCTGGAAACAGGATAATTCTCCTGTGGGCTGCTAGAGTGCCAATATTGGCTGCATTCATTCATACACTCATATTTATTCAGAGCCTTCAGGCATGCTAGGACTCCCTCTCTTAGCACTGGAGATATAATGAAGAATATTACTGCTTTCAAGGACCCTACAGTGTAGTGATGGGACAAAGAAACAGGCCATCACAGTAGAGCTTAATTATCACTAAAATAGGAGAAGCTGAGTGATTATTCAGCTCTAGGTTAGTGGCTGCTTCTTATAGCTACTATTCCTATATTACTTAGAGTTCTTTTTACTTTTTTTTGTTTGTGTTTTGTATTTTGGTTTTGTTTATTATTTTTTATTTTTCAATTAGATTGGACTTTCAATATTATTTTATATTAGTTTCAAGTGTACAGCATAGTGATTAGACATTTATATAATTCATGAAGCGAGCCCCCCGATTAATCTAGTATCCACCTTGTGGGCCCCAGGCCTGGCTGACACAATATAGACTCACTGCTAAGGACATGACCCCAGAGCTGGCATGTTACATTGGACATAGTAGTGCCCTTGCACCCAGTTTATGTAAGAATGAATCGGCTTGCTGTATTCCGCATGCATGGCTGAATGTCACTATTGTTCTCTGGCATATATAAGCCCATGCTGTCCCTGCAACAAAGGCTTGCAGTTTCGTCCTCATGTCAGTTCCTCGTGTGTTTTTCAATTGGGCATCTCACCGCCGAAACCTTCCCTCCTTGATCAGGGCTGACACTTGGCATAGCCAGCAAGGTGAAGTGAGTACAACCCCCGGCGCTCCAGCCGGTCCCCAGGTGGAGGATATGTGGCCCCTCCACCTCCCTGTGGTATCCTGTGGCTATGTATTTAGCTATGTGGATGCCGTCAGAAGATTGGGATGCAGCGAAGCCGCGTCTGGAGGACATCTGGAAAGCCCTGGAAATGATGGAGCCGAATGTCCTGACTGCTCACCAGGAGGCAGTGGGTTGGGTGACCTGGATGCTCCTGGCTGTGCTGTGGCAGGCCAACCTGGAGGTCCAGGACCAGGCCCAGCAGGTGCAGCAATTGAAATGCAAAGAGAAAGACCTGGAACAATGGCTGGCAGCAGTGGGATGCATGCTGCGTGGCCACTGCAGTCATCCTGATCTGGGAGCCCACCAGCAAAACCTAGGCAAGTGCGGCCGGTGACACGACAGCAGGTTGATGTGGAACTGCCTTTGGTCCCAGGGTGACAAGCCAGTGGCACTCCCCAGGCTAAACAGAATACCACCTTGATCCAGTACACCCCAGCTGAACTCTGGGACATGCAGGTACGGCAGAAAGCTGGAGAGACAGTTCCAGGGTGGCTGCTGTGGCTGTGGGATGACTGGGCCAAAGGAACTGAATTATCTCCAGAAGAGATGACTCAGCTGGCCTCCATAATAGTAATACTGTCCCTCTGACAGTGCCTCCAGAATTTGGCACGTATGGCCCCGGGTGCGAATAATCATTCCCTGATCAATTGGCTCATGTCCACTGCGCAGATAGTGTGGGCTGACCCTGGGGAGCTGCCAGAGACAGTGAACAAATGGACCATACATTTAGAACTAGTCCAGATAATTTGGGAAATGGGCATGTAGCAAATGATGTTTTGCACCCAGTATAATAGTCCTGATGAAGAGGTATTTGCAACCTGTATGAAGGACCTGATTCTGACTACTGGCCCAGCTAGTACTTTTGGTACCATGGCGGCACTGTTGGCCCCGTATGTGGATAGATGAATCCATGAGGTGATGTCCACCATGGCTAGGTTGGGGGATGTGGAAGTAAAAGGTAAGGAGCATACCATCCAAGTGCGTGCTGTACAGCCACCCACACTGCCAAACCAGCCGGTGCGCAGACGAAGGTGTGGCCAAAAAGGGGAGATGGAAGAACCCCGAACCCATCTGGCCGTGAAGGTGAGCTGCAAACAGATGTGGTTTGATCTCCTCATGGCAGGGTTAGCCACCCGAAAAGATTGAGCAGCAACCTAGTGAAGTGCTGCTGGCATTGTGGAATCAGTTCCACCCTGACCAGCAATTCATCCCTATTTCCTGGAAGGTTGCAACCCGTGTATAGCTAGCTGATTATCTCCCTGATTAGGAATTCAGCCAGGGCACCTGGTTGGCGGGGAAGCTGGCTGATCTGAGGCTACAGGTGGAATTGACATTGGTCCTCCTGCGATGTACAAAGGGTATTAGCCTTCGTGGACACGGGCGCTGATAGCACCCTGCTCTACGTGAGTCCGGGCAAGTTTTCCAGACCCAGTGCAACCATAGAAGGCTATAAGGAGTCAAACATGAGGCAGAGCCATATGATACTGGGTATCAGCAGGTTGCCTCCTTGGACATACCAAGTGTACGTATCCCCTATTCTGGAGTATAGTTTGGCGATTGATGTCTTATGAGGTTTGACTGTGAATATCACTGTTGGTTAATTCTGCCTTCACATCTGGGTGGTAAAGACTATTATTATGAGACGTCCACATCATGCCCCGTAGGTGTTGCTCCAAGCTACCTGGGTAGTGAACACAAAACAATATTGCTTGCCTGGTGGCCATGAGGAAATAGGTCACACTATTCTGAAGCTAGAAGAAGCTGATGTCATCTGCCCCATGCATAACCCATACAACTCGCCCATGTGGCCCGTGCAGAAGCCTGACGGATCCTGGCACAAGACCGTTGACTCTTGAGAGTTGAATAAGGTTAGACCATCCCTACATGCTACCGTACCAAATGTCATGGACATTATGGACCATTTGTCACATGAACTTGGATGATACCATCATGTGGTAGATTTGGTGAATGTCTTCTTCTCCATTGACATAGACCCAGAAATCCAAGAACAGTTCGCTTTCACCTGAGAAGGACAGCAATGGATAGTCTTCGTCCTTCCCCAGGACTATCTGCACAGCCCTACTCTGTGTCATGGTCTCATGGCTCAAGATTTAGCCATGTGGAACTGACTGCCCACAGTATCATTATGTTGATGACATAATGCTAATCTCTGATTCTCTTACAGAAATAGAAGCAGTGGCTGCAAGAAGCTCTCGCCGATTGGGTTGGGCCATCAACGAGGACAAGGTCCAAGGACCTGGGTATTCTGTCAAATTCTTGGGAGTTGTCTGGTCAGGTAAGATGAAAGCGATGCCGGAGGTGGTGATTAATAAGATACAGGCATACCCGCACCCCGAAACTGTGAAGCCATTACAAACCTATTTGGGACTGCTGGGATTTTAGAGAGTGTTCATCCTCCATTTGGCCTCGTAGACACGACTCCTGCACCATCTAGTGTGACAGGGTGCCAAGCGGGATTGGACCCCCAAGATAGAAGAGGTCTTTAAGGCTACAAAGCAAGCTGTAACACAAGCCCATAATCTATGTAGTAGAGCTAGCCCTCCAATTCCTACTTATGGTGCAGGTGGATGATTCAGGGTTTGAGTGGGGTTTGTTGCAAAAGCAAGGTTCTCAGTAGGTGCCAATAGACTTCTGTTCCCAATTGTGGAAAGGCACAGAAGTGCAATATTCTCTGATAGAGGAGCAACTGGCTTCCATATACGCAGCCCTCCTGGCCAGTGAGACCGTCACCGGCTCTAATCCCATAACCATACAGTTCACATACCTGGTGGAGGGGTGGCTATGGTCCTGGGTGAAGACTCCCCATAAGGGAATTGCATAGACTTCTACACTGACCAAGTAGGGGGCATACCTGGAGCAGCAGACGCAGTTCTCTACGAGCCCCCTGTCAGATCAACTGCACTCCCTATTGGGACAAGTGCAGTTTCAAGCAGAGCCCCTAACAGAGCCTGCTGAGATGGGAGACGTACCAAGTCCCTATGTAGAGGGTTGGGCTCTCATCACTGAGGATGCCTGGTACATAGACAGCTCACACCATGGGCAGTCCCCTACATGGGCTGCCGTGGCGCTGCAGCCATCTACAGAAACCTTTTGATATGAAGCTGGTGCTGGACACTCCAGCTAATGGGCTGAACTTTACGCTGTGTGGTTGGTCCTCATGAATGGAATTGGCCCAGTGCACATCTATACCGACAGTTGGACTATTTATTGAGGTCTCACTCTGCGGCTGCCCTGGTGGGCTGCTCAGGAATGGATGATAGGCCACTGCCCTTTATGGGGCTTGGGTTTGTGGGAAGACCTCTGGAAGTGGGGCCTTCAACAGGAGACTACCATATACCATGTCTCCGGCTGTTACAGATGCTCTGGCATAAGTCCATTCCGCCCATGTATAGCCAGTTCCGGCAGACATTGGCCTCTGGCTGCACCAAAAATTGGGATATGTGGGAGCCTGTACCATGGAACAGGTAGCGAAGCAGTGGGGACTATATCTGACCTGTCCACAAGCACAGGTTGCTGTGTCATAATGCCCCTGGTGGGGTGAGCAGTACCCAGAAAGATGACAAGTAAAGAATACCCCTGTAATTGTACTCCACAGGGCTAAGCCACTCCAGGAATGGCAAGTGGACTATATAGGACCTTTACCCACAGACCAGGGACATCGCTGTGTGTTCACAGGTGTGGATATGGCCACCAGCCTAAGGTTTGCATGGCCAGTGGTGGCTGCTGATTATATCATTGTCACACTGTGACCATGTTAGAACATTTCTAGGCCACTTATGACCAGGCCTTATTAATTACTATGACAGAGGCATTCATTTTACAGGACAGAAGGTGCAAGCCTGGGCCTGCACCAATGATGTACGGTGGCAGTTACATGTCCCTTATTGCCCAGAGGAAGCTGGAATAATAGAACGATTCAACAGCTTTCTGAAGAATAAACTGCGTGCCCTGGGCCTGGACTAGTGCTATTGGTACACTAACTTCCCACAGGCTCTACGCCTTATGAATGAACAACCTCAGCGAATGGGGTTATCCAACTTTGATAGGGTTGCGGCGGGCTTGCCTTGGGCTATCAAGGTATGCCCGGGCACCGCCGCTGAACAGCTTTTGCCCTGGGCGTACCAGGGAGCTTTTCTCTTACTGGCCCCAGAACCTTTGGCAGTAGGTGGCAGTAGGCCACCTTGTCATGGTCCTGGACTATACAGGTAACACAAGAGCCATGGAGGCAGGGCTTATGCAATAGGTTGTGGGTAGAACCCTGGATTTGTATTTGACCCATGCCCTTATAAGTGTAACTCTTGATGACTACTGAGGGTTCCCTGTTAATGGGGAGTTTTGTCCTTAGCCTCTGACCCATTCCTCTCTGTACTGTAACTGGTGGAGACTCCCTGGCCTGCTACCCTTGGAGAGACTGTCTGGTATCACAGGCCAGGGGCAACCCCTCTCCTGGCTACCCTTTTATCTCAAGATGGTCAAGTGGCCTGTGTCCTCCCATAAGGATGGGACTTGCCCCTAATGGTTTCTCTATCTGCTCTGTCCTATCGCCCAGGCTGACAACAGGGAACAGTGTCATGTCCTGGGCTCACATGTTTGCTGCTCTCCACAATGCTTCCCGCTGCTGGGTGTGTACTGAATCGCAAATGGAAGCAGTCGAGGGACTGCTGTGGTACATTACTCAAGCCACGGCTGAGAACTGGACATGGTTGCATACCTGGAACACCACACCTGAATGGAATCAGTAACGACAGGCCACAGAAGCACTACTACTCCGCCAAGACTATTGCAATTTCCCACCCCTTATAAGCTATGCTATTTCTAATGGGTGGGGCTGGCTAGTGGGAGAACATATGGAATTGTTGGAGCAGACCACTCACTACATAGAGCAAGTGGAATCTGTGCCCTACTCCATGTATAATGCTGTGTCTACATCCCTGATAATGCCGACCAGGTAGAGACAGCCCTCCAGGAAACGGACATTGAAGTCCAAACAATCCATGCCATGGAAGAAGACCCTTTAACAGCTTGGTGGAATACCTTGGGGTCTACCTGGTGGTAAACATTAGCTGACCTCGCCCTCATAGCATGTAGCTTGGTAATATTCTGTTGTACTCTATATTGTTGCTATGGATTGTGTGCCCAAGATAATGCCCTCTGGATCGAATCCCACCCCACAATCCTGTAGGGGTGGAGTGTGGGCCCCAGGCTTGGCTGATGCAATACAGACTCACAGCTAAGAACATGACCCCAGATCTGGCATGTTAACATTGGACGCAGTAGTGCGCCTGCGCACCACTTCTGTAAGAATAAATTGGCTTGCTGTATTCTGCATGCGTGGCCGAATGCCACTATTAGCTGACCTCGCCCTCATAGCATGTAGCTTGGCATATATAAGCCCATGCTGTCCCCGCAACAAAGGCTTGCAGTCTCTTCCTCATGCTGGCTCCTCGTGCATTTTTTTTCAATTGGGCATCTCACTGCTGAAACCTTCCCTCCTCTATCAACTCAGAGCTAACACACCTGGCACTATACATAGTTATTACAATATTATTGATTATGTTTCCCACGCTGTACTTTACATACACATGACTATTTTGTAACTACCAATTTGTATTTTTTTTAAAAAACTTTATTAAGTTTATTGGGTAACTGGTTAATACAATTATATAATTTTTAGGTGTACGTTATCATTTGATATCTGTATATTCTATTGTATGTTTGCTACTCAAAGTCCAGTTTCCTTCAGCTACCATATATTGATCCCTTTATGCACTTCGCCCTACCCTATGCCCCTCTATTTGACCCCCGTTAACCGTCTACCTCACCCCTCCTCCCCCACCCCCTACCCTCTGGTAATCACTAGTCCATTGACCATGTCCATGAGTCTCTGTTTGTCCTGTTCGTTTGATGCTTTTAGGTTTATATCCCACATATAAGGGACATCATGTGATTTTCAACTTTTTCTGTCTGGCTTATTTAATTTAGCATGATTATCTCAAGGTCCATCCATGTTGTCGCAAATGGCAGCATTTCATCTCTTCTTATGGCTGAGTAATATTTCATTGTATATATGTGCCACTGCTTCTTTAGCCAATCATCTATTGTAGGACACTTCAGTTGCTTCCTTGTCCTGGCCACTGTGAATAATGCTGCTATGAACATCGGTGTGCAAATATCTTTTTTGGATATGGGTATTCAAGACTTTGGGTTAAATACCCAGTAGAGGGATTGCTGGATCATATGGTAGATCAATTCTCAATTCTCAGATTTTTGAGGAACCTCCATACTGTTTTCCACAGTGGCTGTAACAATTTGAAGTCCCACCAGCAGTGTATGAAGGTTCCTTTTCCTCCAAATCCTCTCCAACATTTGTTATTAATTGTTCTATTGATTATAGCTATTCTAACAGGTGTGAGATGGGATCTCATTGTGGTTTTTATTTGAATTTCTCTAATAGCTAGTGATGTTGAGCATCTTTTCACATATTCGTTGGCCATTTGTATGTCCTCTAGGGAGATGTGTCCACTAAGGTCTTCTGCCCATTTTTTGAGTGGATCATTTTGTTGTTGTTGTTGTTATTCAGTTATATGAGTTCTTTGTATATTTTAGATATTAGGCCCTTATTGGAGGCATTGCTTGCAAATATATTTTCCCATTAGGATGGTGGTCTCTTTACTTCGTTGATGGTTTCCTCTGCTGAGCAAAGCTTTTTAGGTAGATGTAGTCCTAATCATTTATTTTTGTTTCTACCTCCCTGCCTTTGAGGTCAAATTCGTAAAATACTCTTTAAGTCCAAGGTACTTGAGTTTAGTTCCTATGTTTTCTTCTATGCATTTTATTGATTCCGGTCTTATATTCAAGTCCTTAATCCATTTTGAGTTAATTTCCATGTGTTGTGATAAACAATAGTCTAGTTTCATTCTTTTGCAGGAGGCCTTCCAGTTTTCTCAGCACCATTTATTGAAGAGGATTTCCTTTCTCCACTGTATGTTTTTGGCTTCTTTGTTGAAAATCATTTGCCCATATAAATATGGTTTTACCTCTGGACTCTCAATTCCATTCCACTTGTCTGTATGTCTGTTTTGCTGCCAATACCATGCTGTTTTGATTACTGTCACTTTGTAGTATAATTTAAAGTCTGGCAGAGTGATGCCTCCAGCCTCGTTCTCTTTTCTCAGGATGACTTTGGCAATTCGGGGTCTTTTGTGCTTCCATACAAATCTCATGATTTTTTGTTTTATTTCTTTAAAAGATGCTGATGGGATTTCGATGGGGATTGCATTAAATCTGTATAATGCTTTAGATAATATGGTCATTTTAACTATGTTCATTCTTCCAATCCAAGAACATGGAATATCCATTTCTTTGTATATTCTTTGATTTCTTTTATTAGGGTCTTGTAGTTTCCATTATATAGGTCCTTCACATGTTTCATGAGATTTATTCCTAGGTATTTTATTCTATTTTTTGCAATTGCAAAAATAATTATTTTTTCCACTTCTTTTTCTGACACTTCCTTATTAGAGTAGAGGAATGCTATGGATTTTTGAACATTGATTTTGTATTCAGAGACTTTCCTGTGTTTGCTTATTGTTTCTAATAGTGTTCTTGTGGAGATTCTAGGGTTTTCTATATAGAGAATCATGTCATCGCAACTACGGATAGTATGACTTCTTTGTTTCCTATTTAGATGCCTTTTATATCTTTCTCTTGTCTAATTGCACTCACTAGGAAGTCGCATATTATATTGAATAACAGTGGCGATAGTGGACAGCCTTGCCTTGTTCTTGATCTTAGAGGGAAGGTTTTTAGTTTATCACCATTAAGTATAATGTTGGCTGAGGTTTTGTCATAGATGGCTTTCATTATTTTAAGGTACTTTCCTTTTATACCGATTTTGTTAAGTGTTTTGATCATAAATTGATGCTGTATGTTGTCAAGGGCTTTTTCTGCATCTATTGATATGATCATATGATTCTTATTTTTTATTTTGTTTATGTGGTGTATCACATTAATCGATTCACGTATGTTGAACTATCCCTGTGCCTCTGGGATAAACTCCACTTGATTGTGGTGTATAATCTTTTTAATATGCTGCTGTATTCGCTTAGCTAGTATCTTATTTAGGATTTTTGCATCTGTGTTCATGAGAGATATTGCTCTGTAGTTTTCTTTTTTGTGTGTTACCCTTACCAGATTTTGGAATCAGATTAATATTGGTCTTCAAAAATGAGTTGGGAAGTATTACCTCCTCTTCAATTTTTTGGAAGATTTTGAGGAGAATGTGCATTAACTCTTCTTTGAATGTTTGGTAGAATTCGTTGGTGAAGCCATCTGGTCCTGGACTTAGACTTTTTGATAGGTTTTTTATTTATGTTTCAATTTCCATACTGCTGATAGATCTATTTAGATTTTCCAGATCTTCTTGATTTCGTCTAAGAAGGTTGTATTTTTCTAAGCACTGGTCCATTTCTTCTAGGTTATTAAATTTGCTGTTATATACTTTTTCATAGTATTCTTGCATGATCCTTTGTATTTCTGCGATATCAGTCGTAATTTCCTCTCTTTCATCCCTGATTTCATTTATTTGCGTCCGTTCTCTTTTTTCTTTAGTGAGTCTAGCAAAGGTTTTGTCAATTTTATTAACCTTCTGAAAGAACCAATTCTTAGTTGCATTCATTTTTTCTATTGTTTTTTTTTCACTTTTATTTATTTCTGCTCTAATTTTGATTATTTCTTTCCCTCTGCTGACTTTAAGCCTAATTTGTTCTTCCTTTATTTAGTTTTTTAAGATGAAGCGTTAGGTGTTTTTTTTTTTTTTTCTGACTCATTCTTGTTTTTGGAGATAAACCTGTAATGATGTGAACTTTCCTCTTATGACTGCTTTTGCCATGTACCAAAAGTTTTGATATGTTGTACTATTATTATCATCCATTTCTATGTATCCCTTGATCTCTCTTTTTATTTCTTCCCTGCTCCAGTTATTCTTCAGTAGCATGTTGTTTAATCTCCATGTATTTGTAATTATTCTTGATTTCTTTTTGCAGTTGATTTCTAGTTTCAAAGCATTATGATCAGAGAATATGGTTGGTATGATTTCAACCCTCTTATATTTGTTGAAGCTATCTCCGTGTCCTAGTATCTGGTCAATTCTGGAGAATGTTCCATGTGCACTAGAGAATAATGTATAAGCAGCTGTTTTGGGATAGAAAGTTCAGGTTGGTCTAATGTGTCATTTGAGGATGTTATTTCCTTACTGATTTTCTGTTTGGATGATCTGTCCATATCCGACAGTGTGATATTTAGGTCCCCTACTATGATAGTGTTTTGGTCAGTTTCTCCCTTTAGTTCAGTTAGTAATTGCTTTACATATTTCTGGGCTCCTTAATTAGGAGCATAGATAGTAATAAGTGTTATGTCTTTTGGGGGCATGATTCCCTTTATCATGATGAAGTGTCCCTCAGTATCTTTCTTTAACATTTTTATTTTGAAGTCTATTTTGTCTGATATTAGTACCACTATTCCCACTTTTCTCTGAATGCCATTTGCTTGAAATATCATTTTCCACCCTTTCACGTTGAGTCTTTATATGTTTTTGGAGCTGAGATGTGTCTCCTGGAGGTGGCATATGGTAGGGTTTTGTTGTTTGATCCATTCTACAACTCTATGCCTTTTTATTGGTGAGTTCAGTCCATTTACATTTAGGATGATGATTGAAATATGAAGTCTTCTTATAGCCATTTTATCTTTTGCTTTCTGGTAGCTCAGTGTTTCCACTGCTTTCTTGTCCTTATGTTTCTGTTTTCTTTATTTTGGCTTTTGTGGGTTTTGCCTCTGGTTCCTCTTGTTTTATGTTATATACTTCAGTTCTGAATCTTTGATGTGTGGTTACCATTACGAATATGAAAAGAATAGTTATATACATACAGTCATCCATTTTCTTCTGTGCATTCCTTATCTCCATTCCCCTTTGCGAATTTGGATCTTTGAATCCCCCCAGTTTCAGTCATTGTTTTCTCAGTTTATTCTTATGTATGCTGAACATTCATTACTATCTTGCTTTAGCAATTCTCTTATTATTTAAGCTTATAATGTCCTGTTCTTAGTAAGGATTGCACTCCTCTGCTTCTTTTTGCTTGATAGTCACGTTAGTCCTAATTATTATTATTTTTTTGTCATTTTGTTTTAGGTAAGCTGACTCCTTTCAGTATTTCCTTCAGTGCAGGCCTCATAGTGGAGAATTCCCTCAATTTTCTTATGTCTGGAAAGGTCTTAATTTCTCCTTCATATCTAAAGGAGAGCTTAGCTGGATACATTATTCTAGGCTGGTAGTTCCTTTCACTTAATTGTTTAAATATTTGATTCCATTCCTTTCTGGCTTGTAAGGTTTGCACTGAGAAGTCCGAGGATAATCTAATGGGTTTACCTTTATAAGTTACTGCTTTTTTCTACCTGGATGCCTTGAGAATTCTGTCTATGTCGTTGATTTTTGATCATTTTTAATACAATGTGTCTTGGTGAAGGCCTTTTAAGGTTGGGATAATTGGGTATTCTGTCGACTTCTTGAATTCCAAGCTCCAGCTCATTCCTTAGATTTGGGAAATTCTCATCAACTCTTTGTCTGAAAATGCTTTCTAATCCCTGCTCCTTTTCCTCATCTTTGATAACGCCCATTATTCTTATGTTTCCTCTCCTGATGGTATCAGCTAGTTCTTGAACTTCTCTTTGATTATTTTTCATTCTTCCGTTTCTCTCTTCTTCCTTCTGATTTGTTTCTAGATTTCTGTCTTCGATATCACTGATCCTTTCCTCCATTTGGTCGACTCTATTTCCCAAGCTTGCTATTTCATTTTTCAACTCTTGCAGTGTGTTCTTCATCTCTAGAAAGTTCTATTTGGTTCTTTTTGAGGGTTTCAGTCTCCGTGCTCTGCTCATCTAGTCGTTTTTCCAATTCCTGAAATTGTTCATTTGAATTGTTTTGGATCTCAATGAGTTTATTTCAGAAGTACCATCAAGAATTCTCTGTCATTTAAGTTGCCTATTTCTATGTCTGTAAGCTTATTTTCTGGAGATTTTTCTCTTTCTTTCTGAGATGCCTTGTCACCTTGGTTGTTCATGGTGTTTACTGGACTGTTTCTCCACCTGGGCATTAATGGAAGTGTATTCTGCTGATTTTCCAGAAAGAAGATTTATTATATGAAAGTCTGTCTTTAGCTTGCTGCAAAGAAGGCGCTTTTCTTTTGGTTTCCAGTAGGTGGCATCTAAGCCTCTTGGATCCCTGCTTTACATAAAGCCTAAATAATGTTGTTGTTTTTTTTAAATTTACTTGTCGATATTTAATGACTCTCGCTACCCTCAGTTTCAATCTCTGTCAGTGTCAGCGACAGTCTCAGAACCGTTTGCTCAGATACCCCTGGAGCTTTGCGGTGTTTGGTCTTAGAGGGTATGGGGGGAGGGGCCCTCTGGGTTGGAATTTGTGGGCTGCAGCTCAGCCGAACCCGGGCAGGTAAAAATCAACTGTTGTTTCTCTGCGGTCTTTTCTCACTTCTCTGCTTTCTGCTCTAATGACTGGGCCCTGCTGCCAGCTACGTGGAGTACTCACAGCACTTCCTGGCAGGGCTTTTTTGAAAGTCGTCACAGCTTCACCCCTCTCGCTCCTCCTGCTGGGAGCTCTGGCGGCTGCGAGAGGCAGCTTCTTTATTTCTCTGAGTCTACCGCCCAACACCTGGGGTTCTGACCTCTGGTAGCTCTTATGTGCAGATCTCACGTTCAGACGTGCTGGTGTGCAGTTTGGGTGCTTTTTGTTGAGTTTTAGATGTTCAGCTTATTGTTGTTTCAAGGGGAGAGATCTGAGGACGTCTCTCACTCAGCCATGTTTCCCAGAATCCAATTTCTATTTCTTAATCCCTTCACTTTTTACACCCAGCCTCCCAAATCTGGGAATCACCAGTTTGCTCTCTGTGTCATGAATCTGTTTTCATTTTTGTCTTCATTTATTTTGTTCCTTAGGTTCCACATATTAGTGAAATCATATGGTATTTGTTTTCCTCTGACTTATTTCACTTAGCAAAATGCCCTCTAGGTCAGTCTATGTTTTTGCAAATGGGAAAGTTTCATTTGTTATGGCTGAGTAATAGTCCATTGTATATATGTATCACAACTTCTTTATTTAATCATCTATTAATAGGCACTTAGGTTGATTCTATATCTTGGGTATAGTAAATATTGCTGCAGTGAACATAGGAGTGCATAGATCTTTTTGAATTAGTGTTTTGATTTTCTTTGGATAAATACCCAGAAGTGGAATTGCTGAACTATCATAGGATAGTTCTATTTTTAATTTCTTGAGGGACCTCAAAACTGTTTCCAGAGTGGTTGTACCAATTTGTGTTCCCAAGAATAGTCCATGAGGATTACCTTTTCTTCACATCCTTACCAGCACTTATTTTCTGATTTATAGATGATAGCCATTCTAACAGGTTTGAGATGATATCTTATTGGGGTTTTAATTTGAATTTCTCTGATGATTAACAATGGTGAATATCTTTTCATATGTCTATTAGCCATCTGTATGTCTTCTTTGATGAAACGCCTATTCAGGTCCTTTGCCTATTTTTTAATAGGATTGGTTTTTGTTTTTGTTTTTGTTTTTGTTTGGTGTTGAGTTGTATGAATTCTCTTTATAAATTTTGGATATTGACCCCTTATCAGATGTGTCACTTGCAAATATCTTCTACCATTCAGTAAGTTGTCCTTTTGTTTTGTTGATAATTTCCTTTGCTGTGCAAAAACGTTTTAGTTTAATGTAGTCCCACTTGTTTATTTTTTTCTTTTGTTTCCTTTGCATGAGGAGATATATCAGAAAAAAAAATATTACCAGGAGCAATGTCAGAGAGTTTGCTGCCTATGTTTTCTTCTTGGAGTTTTATAGTTTTAGGTTTTACATTTATGTTTTTAATCCATTTGGAGTTTATTCTTGTATATAGTTTAAGAAAGTGATCCAGTTTCATGTTTTGCATGTTTTCCCAAAACCATTTATTGAAGAGACTGTCTGTACCCCATTGTATATTCTTGCCTACTTTTTTATAGATTGAAGACCACATAGGTGTGGATTTATTTCTGGGCTCTCTATTCAGTTCCATTAATCTATGTGTCTTTTTAATGCCAATACCATGCTGTTTTGATTACTATAGCCTTGTAATATAGTTTGATATCAGGTAGCATGATACCTACCACTTTGTTCATCCTTCTCTACATTGCCATGTTGATTTAGGGTCTTTTATGGTTCCATATAAATTTTTAGATTATTTGTTCCAGTTCTCTGAAAAATGCCATTGGTATTTTGATAGAGATTGCATTGAATATACAGATTGCTTTGAGTAGTATGGATATTTTAATGCCATTAATTCTTTCTATCCATGAGCATAGTTTATCCTTCCATTATCTGTATCTCCTTCAATTTCATTCTTCAATGACATAATTTTCCAAGTACAGGTCTTTTACCTCCTTGGCTAAATTTATTCCTAGATATTTTATTGATTTGATGCAATCTTAAATGGTGTTGTTTTCCTAATTTCTCTTTCTGATAATTCATTATCGGTGTATAGAAATGCAACAGATTTCTGAATATTAATTTTGTATCCTGCTACTTTACTGAATTCATTTATCAGTTCTGTTTTTTTTTTTTTGGAATCTTTAGGATCGTCTAAAATGTCATGTCATCTGCATATAATGACGATTTTACTTCTTTCCTTTCAATTTGGATGCTTTTTTCCCCCTTATCTGATTGCTGTGATTATGACTTCCAATACTATGTTGAATAAAAGTGATGAACATGGATATCCTTGTCTTATTCCTGATCTTAAAGAAAATGCTTTTAGTTTTTCCCCATTGTGTATGATGTTAGCTGTGTGTTTTTCATATTTATGTTGAGTTATATTCTCTCTATTCCCACTTTTCTGAGAGTTTTTATTATAAATCAATGCTGGATTTTGTCAAATGCTTTTCCTGTATCTGTTGCTATGATTATATGATTTTTCTCTTTCAATTTGTTAATGTGGTGTATCACATTAATTGATTTATACATTTCGAACCAACCTTGCTTTCCAGGAATAAATCCAACTTGCTCATGGTGTATAATATTTTTAATGTATTGTTGAATTTGGTTTGCTAATATTTTGTTGAGGATTTTTGTTTCTATGTTTATCAGGGATATAGGTCTATAATTTTCTTTGTAGGTAATGTCTTTGTCTGGTTTTGGAATAAGGGTGATGGCCTCATAGAATGAGCTTGGGAGCCTTCCTTCCTCTTGAAGTTTTTAGAATAGTTTGAGAAAAAATGGCTGTTAATTCTACTTTGAATGTTTGGTAAAATTTATCTGTGAAACCATCTGGTCCTGGACTTTTGTTTCTTGGGAGTTTTTTGATTACTGATTCGATTTCATTAGTAGTAATCAATCAGTTCAGATTTTCTGTTTCTTCTTGACTCAGTCTTAGAAGATTGTATGTTTCTGAGAATATCTATTTCTTCCAGATTGTCCAATTTGTTGTCATATAATTGCTCATAGCTTTTTCGTATAATCTCTTGTATTTCTGTGGAGTCAGTTACTTTTCCTCTTTCATTTCTGATTTTATTTATTTGGGCCCTCTCTCCTTTTTTTCTTGACGAGTCTGGAGAAAGTTTTATCAATTTTGTTCTTCTTTTCAAAGAACCAGCTCTTGGTTTCATTGATCTTTTGTATTTTTTTCAGACTCTATTTTATTTATTTCCGCTCTGATTTTTATTATATCCTTTCGTCTACTCACTTTGGGCTTTGTTTATTGGTTTTATTTATTTTTTTCTAGTTCATTTAGTTTTAAGATTTTTCTTGTTTTGTTTTGTTTTGAGGTAGGCCTGTATCACTATGAATTTCCCTCTTAGGATTGCTTTCGTTGTGCGTCATACATTTGGGGTCATTGTGTTTTCACTTTTATTGTCTCAAGGTATCTTTTGATTTTTTCCTTGATCTCATTGCTAAGTAGCATTCGTTGTTTAGTATCATGTTATTTAGCCTCCATGTATTTGGGTATTTTTCAGGGTCATTTGTTTGTTTGTTTGTTTGTTTGTTTGTCATTGATTCCTAGTTTCATAGCATTATGTCCAGGGATGAAACTTGATACAATTTCAATCTTCTTAAATTTACTGAGACTTGTTTTGTGTCCTAACATGTGATTTATTTTGAAATATGTTCAATGTGCTTTCGAAAAGAATGTATATTCTACTGCTTTGGGGCGAAATGCTCTAAAAATATCAATTAAATCTATCTGGTCTAGTGAACCATTTAAGGCTGCTCTTTCCTTGTTGATTTTCTGTCTGGAAGATCTGTCCATTGGTGTCAATGGGGTGTTAAAGTTCCCTACTCTCACTGTATTACTATTGATCTCTCCCTTTATGTCCGTCAATATTAGCTTTATATACTTAGGTGCCTCTCTGTTGGATGCATAAGGGTTTACTAGGGTTATATCCTCTTGTTGGATTGATCTTTTTATCATTATGTAATGTCCTTTTCTGTCTCTTATTATAGCCTTTGGTTTAAAGTCTATTTTGGTCTACAGCCATACCACCCTGAATGTGCCCAATCCTGTCTGATCTCAGAAGCAGGATTGGGCCTCGTTAGTACTTGGATAGGAGACCACTTAGGAATACCAGGTGCTGTAGGCATTTTTAAAAAAAATAAAAAAATAAATAAATAAAGTCAATTTGTCAGATATAAGTATTGCTACTCCAGCTTTTTTTAATTTCCATTTTCATGAAATATCTTTTCCCATCTTTCTACTTTCAGTCTGTGTTTGTCTTTTGATCTGAGGTGAATCTCTTGTAGACAGCATATGTATGGGTCATGTTTTCTTATCCACTAGGCTACCCTATGTCCTTTGATTGGAGCATTTAATCTATTTACATTTAAAGTAATTATTGATAGCTACATAGTTATTGCCATTTTATTATTCATGTTTATGTTATTTTTTTCTTCTCCTTCTTCTTCTTACAGAAGTCCCTTCAACATTTCTTGTAAAATTGGCTTGGTAGTGATAAATTCCTTTAGCTTTCCCAACCCTGTCTGGGATGCTCTTTAATTTTAATTGATAGCCTTGCTGTGTAGAGTAGTCTTGGATGTAGGTCTTTGCTTTTCATCACTTTGAATATTTCATGTCAATCCCTTCTGGCCTGCAAAGTTTCTGTTGTGAAAGCAGTTGACAGTCTTATGGGAGTACGCTTATAAGTAACTAGTTGCCTTTCTCTTGCTGCTTTTAGGATTAAAGCTTTGTCTTTAACCTTCACCATTTTAAATATGTGTCTTTGTGTGGTCTTCTTCAGGTCCATCTTGTTTTGGACTCTCTGCACTTCCTGGACCTGTATGTCCATTTCCTTCACCAGGTTAGGTAAGTATTCTGTCATTTTTTCCCCAAATCAGTTCTCAATCCTTTGCTTTCTTTTTTCTCTTTCTGGTACTCCTATGATGCAAATGTTGTTATGCTTGATGTTGTCACAGAGGTCCCTTAATCTATCCTCATCTTTTTAAATTCTTTTTTTTTTTTTCTGTTCCAGTTAGGTGTTTTCTACTACCTTGTCTTCCAAATCGCTGATTCAATCCTCTGCTTCATCCAATCTGATGTTGATTCCTTCTTGTGTATTCTTCATTTCAGTTAATGTATTTTTTATTTCTCACTGCTTTTTTATGGCTTCTCTCTTTTATTATTCTTACTATCTCTTTGTTGAAGTTCTCACTGAGATCATCTATTCTTCCCCTAAATTCTTCGAGCATTTTTATAACCAGTGTTTTGAGCTCTGTATCTGGCAGATTGCTTGTCTCCATTTCACTTAGTTCTTTTTCTGGAATTTTTTCTTGTTCTTTCATTAGGGACATGTTTTTTTGTTTTCTCGTTTTGGCTGCCTGTCTGTGTTTGTTTCTGTATATTAGGTAGATCAGCAATGTCTTTCTTAGCCACGTGCTCATCTGTAGTGGGTGTCATGTGTGGCCTGGTGGCACAGTCTCCTGGATCACCTACACTGAGTGCTCCAGGAATGACTCTTGTGTGACTGTGCCCTCCCATTGGAGTTGAGCCTTGATTTTTGGCACATCAGTAAGTGGGATTAATTGTTAGACTGACTGGCTATAAGTATTGGCCATACCCAAAATGTATAAGCTGCTGCGTAAGGGCTGACCCTATGGAGTGGGGTTCACCACAGCAGGTTCGTGTGCCTGTCGAGTCCACTCTTTGGGTGTGCTGTTTGTGGGGTTAATCAGGTGGTATTCTGTTGTAGTCTGACACCAGTGCCCTAGTGTTTTGGTTCTAGAGCCCCTTGGGAGGCGCCCTGTGCAAGCCAAGGTTAGCCACTGCCTTGACCACCTGGGGCTACTTGCTAGGAGCTACAGAGCTATCTGTGTTTGGTCGCTGCCTGAGATGAACTTGGAGGCATGTGAGAGAAGTCATACAGTGAACCAAGGCCAACTTCCTCCAGTACAGACCTTGGGCAGCTCAGCAAAAGTCCCAGGGCACCCCCAGGCCTGAGGGTGCCTGCTGGCTGTCAGTAAGGCTCAGCAGCTGAATGAGCCTCAGCTGTACTAGATTTGGATGAGGCAGAGTATTAGGGAGTCACCAGGGTAGGGCAAGTTGTGTTCCCCAGGTTGGTGCAGATTCAGATTTGTTGCCAGTGCTGAGCTTGCAAAAGTCTCAGTTCACATCAAGGCCAACCGCTGCTCACCTTGGGCCCGCAGACCCCAAGATTTGTTCAAGAAATACTGCAGCTAGGGCTGGGGCTATTTGCCCACAATCAAAAGTGTCTCCTGAGGTGCCAAGCTGAGGCCTGTTGATTGCTGCCGAAGGAACTTCTTGCTGAGAGCGCAGGGTAGGGCTAGTTGTCCAGAACCACCAGTAATTGCCATCAGACAATTTGCAAGTTAGGTGAGGCAGGGCCTCAGGGAGTCACTAGAGTGGAGTGAGCAGATCTCACCAGGCCAATGCAGATTCAGCTGTGTAGGTGGAGGGTTCAACACAGACAAGATGGTGCTCACCTCCAGGCTGCACTGGAGGAGGGCTCAACAAAGAGACAATGGTGGCTGTGCCTCCAGCCCTTGCCTTGAAGCCATGCAACTCAGTCTTTCTCTGGATGTCTCTGGCACCTCCCAAACTGTATTCCTCTGCTGGAGCCCAGGGTGAGTGCCTGCAAGTGAGTGAGACTGTGTTCAGGATCTTTAAGGAGACATCTGGATTTCCAGCTGCCTTCCATCTCACCCGGACAGCAGGAATCCCCACTGATTTTTACAGCCAGGTTTTGTGGAGACTTCTCTTTCCAGACCTGGAACCCTCTGCTGGGGAGCCCCAGTGTCAGGCTAGGACCCTTCACTTCTCGGAGGGAGGAAGCTTCTGCAGCTGAGATATTCCTCCCAGTGCTCAAACATCATGTGTGTGTGTGGGACCAGCCCTTTTCATGTCTCCATCCCTCCCATTAGTTTCTATGTGCTCTCTTCTTTATATATCCAGTTATAAGAGTTCTGTTCAACAAGTCTTCAAATTGTTCTTCAGGTTGCCTGTTTCATAATTTAGTTGCAATTTTAATGTCATGGGAGGAAGCATGCACAGTGTTTACCTGTACCACTATCTAGACTGGAACCTTCTAAGAGCCTCTTTGAAAGCTACTAGAAAGGCTCAGGAGTACCTCACATCCTCATACTTAGTTTTAATTGCTTTTGAGGACCTTCAGTTTCTCATTATCCCTCTGAAGGGCATCAACAAAACTTAGCCAACTAGTATCTAGTCAACTCCACTCTGCTTGTAGGCAGTATCCTTCTCCTATCTTTTTAAATGCCTATACAATAGCAAGGGCGTTTTTATCATGCAGGATTTTTTCCAGCTCAAGACTGGTGAAATCTCCAACCATTTGACCATCATCTTGTGGCATCATCTTGTGACTCTGTGTCCCCATGCCACTCAGGATATTGTTTTATTTGCCTTTTGAGTACTAAGTGAGCCAGAATCCAAACTCCACTTTACCACCAGTTTTCTTGGACAATTCCTGATGCCATTTCTGTTAGCACTGGTCCTCTGATAAATAGCTGCCTATATGGGAATAGATGAGAAAGAGATTAATTGGGATAAGCACCATGAAGGATAAAAGGGAAGGAGTGGGAGAAGGTGGAAAGAGCCTTCAGATGGCAATGCAGGTCTCGCATTGGTGGAGAAGAGAAAAGGAAGTAAGATTTAACAGCAAGAGCCTTATACTGTAGTGACATCATAGAGTTTCAGCTACGCGAGTCTTGGAGCCAAAGACTTTGGTGAGAGAAATCTTATACCTCCCAGAAATGCAACTACATTAATACCAGTTATTGTCAGGGATCAGCCTATGGGATTCATGAATGTGGGGTGAATTCAGAGTGACAGCAGCTGGGGCTATCAGTTAGTGATGCTCTCCACCACAAGAGATCTGAGTGGTACATTTTCATGGTTGTTATACTACCTCACGACTTCTCAATAACTAAGGTAAAATTCCTATTATATGGCTACATTATCACTTCTGATTCCTTCAGTTTTTTTTCCCAATTTATATTGATCAATCATGCATTATTTCAAAGTTGTAATATCTAATATATTTATGTTTGAATTCGCATTCGAATTTACCACCAAATCTACAGAAAATGATTTCACCACAGATATAAGATACAAACTAAAGGTGTTGTACAACATGCATTATCAGAACTTCCAACAACTTGAGTTGTAAAATACAGATCAGGCTATAAATGTGTTCCATAACACACAAAGGTGAAACAGTTGCAAAAGTTATCACCTGTGGTCACTTGAATCGAAATGCCTTTGAAGTCAATGTGTCAGTGGACCAAGCAGTTACTGTTGGGACTCAGGATTCTCTATTTCCCCATAGTATTGGGAAACACACTAGTGAGGACATCTTCATCTTTGAAGTGTTCTGAAGTGGTTGACTCATGTAGGTCCCAGATGAGATGGATGATCCTGCCATTGACATGGTCACCCTCATTTCAGTGGGAATGATGAAATATGGAACAGCTCCATCAGATTAAAACATTTCCCATGCCACTTTGTAGTCACAATCTCTATCCATTCCCAGCCCCTGGAAACAACTGATCAGTTTTCATACCTATAGTTTTACCTTTGCCAGAATGTCTTACAAATGAAATCATATTATGACTGTTTCAAATATATCGACCTGGGAAGAACGGATTACATTTTCTGGGATTCACTTACCTGTATTTCTGCTGTTAGAGTGAGTTGCAAGAAAGATGCTGAGGGCAGAAGTGAAGACACTTCCTCTTTGTAGTGTACAGGCATTGCTTATTGGCTGGCTTGCCTCAATGGTATGAGATATTTGTGAAGCCTGCAACTGCTCCAAATTTTTGCTGGATCCTCTTTGCTTTTCTGACTCCTTGGTCTGGCATGCGTATTGAGACATAATAACGGGCCTCTGGTTCTTGATGGCATTCATGCTAGTAACTACGGAGTCTCTGAGAACCAACTCAGGCTGCCATCAAAAGCTACAGCTTGTGCTTATGCATTATAGCTTGTTATTGTTCTCCCTCAGTTTAAATCTAGCTTATCTTTCTGACTGCCTACACTTTGTTCTTCAAGCTTCAGCATTAGATGTGATGAAAACAAACTTACAGAAATTACTCAACTCCTACAGTTGTATAAGGTCAAATATCTGCAATAATGAGTTGGTAATGAAAAGTACCAGCCCTGAAGAAACACTAAGTACCTTTCTCCAAGGCAGCACCGATAACCTCTTCCAGCTCCATTCCCTATGTCTCCCAGGAGCAGCTAGAAATGGTGCAGGTGTTCTCCATGAGTCTAAGATGAAATCTATTTGGTGTTAGAAGAGAATGATGGGAATATGCAGAGATCAGAGTGAGTTGAGAGGAGCAGGAGAGTAAATAATGAAAACTCATAGATAATTTATTTTTTTAAATCTCCGTAAATATATCCTAATTAAGTTATAATGCATGTAAGCAAATCTAAATCTGAAAATGTTCTACTATTCATAATACTATATTTATTCCTTTTTTATCACTCGGTACCCAGAAACATCTTTCTCTATAAGTATCAATTAAGCTGCCTCTGTGCTCTGAACAGGTATATAGTAATATTCTGAATATTGGCTCATTATTGACATTTAGATTTATAAGTGATTTCCCCCAATACAGAATGTCCCACACCGCTCATTCTGGGGCATGTGTCTCAGCAAATTTAAAGGTGTATTTTCGCCACATAGATTAGGAAATTGCACTGTGTAGTCAGAATATCTCCACTTTGGTCCTAATGGATGTTGCTTGTTCTATACTTTCCAGATGCCTTCATGACAACCACTGGGATCATATCAGAGACATCTAGGTTCTTCCTCTGCCCAAGGTGATACCTGGGAATCCAGGGCAAGAAAACAGAAGTTGAGCAGCTTGGAAATGAAACTCAGGGCTCCTGGCCCTAATGATCTCCCAACTCTTTTCCTTCACTTCCTACAAGCTGGATCAAGGTTCCAGAAGAGGCCTTCATAAAGTGATTCATGGTCCTGAAAACAGAAACTCTTAAAGGAGCTCTCTCTCAGTGAATTTTTTCTGTCCCTTCTCACTGTCTTTATTCTGTCCTCTCAGTGCCTTTACTCTGTCTTTCTCACTGTCCTCATCTCTATTGTCTCTGTCCCTCTGAGTCTCTCTTCGGCTCTCTCATGATCTACCTCTGAGAGGAGACTAAGCTCTGTCTATGGAGTGTTACTCCTTCTCCAATAAACTTTCTTTTTGACTAAAACAACAACAACAACAACAAGTCTAAAAGGAGCCACTGGACTTGTCATCATCTTAATCTTTCTCTTTTCTCTGGCCTGTGACTGATGTGAGAGGTACAGCTTGTCCAGGAAGCTAAAGCTTATCTTGCAGGGCTGACACTCATCCACCCAAAAGACCAGTTGTTCTGTGTATTTGTCCCACCAAGAATCCTTATTTCTTTCAAAATAAATAGTGATGCTGTTTGTTTTGTAAATGATGTTATAAGTTGTATATCCTGTATTACTCTTTTCAACCATGAGCCAACAGGACCAGGATTAAAAATCCCTGCCTCATCACTCAAATCGAGGTAGTCCCTAGCACTCACATTTTAGTGTAGTCCCGGAGAGTTGTAAATAAGACCTGATGAGTGGGAACACATGTTGTTTCTAGGAAGGAGCCTTGGAGACAGTGTGACTAAGACAGATGGCATACCTAGAGGCTGGCAGAAGCAGAGAAGTTACCTGGCTAATAGGGTTTTTGAAAGTGATGCCCACTGGCTAATGGAGGCAGTGGAAGTGATGAAGACAATTTCTACATTGTCACTTCACACACTTTTTATTATTTGAATTGTTTCTCAAAGATCATATAGTAAAACTTCTAAGATAAAAAAAAATAAGAATTACATAGTGGCCTTATCACATCTCTCACATACCTTTCATCAGTCTTCCATTCTAAATACCCACCCACTAGACGATTGAACCAATAAAATACTGTTGACACAAAGCCATATGAATAAAGAACATCAGTCGAGATAACTGCATAGATAAAAATAAAGTCAGTATTTAATTATAGTTTTGGTTTGCAACTCTTCATTTTCCCTATATGATTTAAAAACAAATGCAAAAAACTATGATTATAGATCTATGTTAATGAGCACAAAATGTTTAAAGACATAATTTGTGACAATAACAACATAAAAAGGAAAGAATGGAACTGTATAGAAGCAAAGTTTATGTAAACAGTCAAAAGTAAGTTAATATTCATTCAAACTAGGTTGTTATAAATTCAAGATACTAATTGTAATCTCCATTGTGTATAAATATTTATTTTTAAACATAAAAGAAAGCATTCATGGGAGAATTGAAGAATAAAAAATATAAGAGATATAGAAAACAGTGAAATGAGAGAAAGAAATTCTTATTAGTAATTACTTAAATGTGAATGTACAAAACATTCCATTTAAGTATAAACATTGGAAGAAAAAATAAAATAACATGATCCAACTATATGCTATCTACCAGAGATACACTGTAGATACAAAAACAAATAATATGAAGGTGAAAGGAGAGAAAAGATATTCCATGAAAATAGTAACGAAAAGAGGGCTAGGTGATTATACTAACATCAGACAAAATTTACATTGAGTAAAAAAATAATCATAAGAGATAAAAGATACAATATATTAATAAAAGGATAAATCCATCAGGAAGATATAATAATTATGAAAAAATACAGCTTAACAAAACTGAATATAAGGAGGAATAACTGATAATTGAAGAGAAAAACAGTTATACAATAACAGTTAAATAATCCAACACTCCACTTCCATTAATGGATAGTACAACTAGACTGAACTCAGTAAAAAAACAGAGGACATAAACAACACTATAAACACAGCAGGCCTAACAGACATATACAGAACACTATAAAATACCACCAGAATGCACATTCTTCTCAAGTACACATGGAACATTGTCCAGGATTGATCATGTATTAAGCCACAAACCAACTCTCAATACATTTAAAATGATTAAAATCATACAAAATACTTTCTCCAATAACAATGGATAAACTAGAAATCAGTAACAGAAGAAAACTGGAAAATTCACAAATATGAGGAAATTAAAAAACACTCATAAACAAAAAGAGGGTCAAATAAAAAATCACAAGGGCAATTAAAAACTACTTTTAGAAGGATGAAAATAAAAATGCAACATTACAAACTTATGGGATGCAGCTAATGCAGTGCACAAAGGAAAATGTATAGCTGTAAACAGGTACATTTTTAAAAGGCATACTAAACAAAAAAAAATAGCAGAAAGAAGGAAATAATAAATATTATATTGGAATCTTTGGAAACATGGCAGAGTGGGAGATGTCCTGAGATCTCTCCCCTTGAAACAGCAATAAGCTGAACATCTAAAACTCCAAAACAAAACAAAAAACACATAAACTGCACATCAGCACGTCTGAGAGTGGGATATGCACATAAGAGCTACCAAAGGTCAGAACCCTGAATATTGGGAAGTGGACTGGAAATAACAAAGAAGCTGCCTCTCACAGCTGCCTGAGCTCCTTGCAAGAGAAGTGGGAGGGGAGAAGGTGCAGTGACTTCCCTGAACAGACATGCCAGGGAGTACTGTGAGTTCCACGCAGCCAACAAAAGGCTCAATCATCAGGACAGAATGCAGAGAAGCAGACGTCAATGAAACAACAGTTGATTTTTACCAATGCGGTTGCAAAACCGAGGCTGACCGCAGCACCAACTCCAAACTCAGAGAGCCCCAACCCCCAAACAATCAGAGACAGGTCACCGCAAAGCCCCAGGGAAATCTGAGCAAACTCTGTTGAGATTATCACTGGCACTGACAGGGACTGAAACTGAGGGTAACAGGCGTGATGAAAAATCTACAAGAAAGTAAAAAAAAGTCATTATAAAGGCTTTATATAAAGCAGGGATCCAAGAGGCTTAGATGCCACCTATGGAAACCAAAAGAAAAGCAACTTCTTTGCAGAAGGCTAAAGAGAGACATTTATATAATAAATCTTCTTTCTGGAAAAACAACAGAATACACTTCCGTTAATGCCCAGACAGAGAAATAGTCCATTAAACACCATGAACAACCAAGGTGAAAAGGCATCTCAGAAAGAAAGAGAAAAATCTCCAGAAAATAAGCTTACAAACATAAAAATATGCGAACAAAATGACAGAGAATTCAGGACAGTACTTCTGAAAAAACTGACTGAATTCCAAAATGAGTCATATCAACAATTTCAGAAATTGAAAAAACGCTTAGATGAGCAGAGCAAGAAAATTGAAACCCTCTAAAATAAACAAATAGAACTTCTGGAGATGAAGCACACACTGCAAGAGTTGAAAAATGAAATAGCAAGCTTGGGAAATAGAGTCAACCAAATGGAAAAAAGGATCAGTGATACCAAAAACAAACATCTAGAAATAAATCAGAAGGAAGAAGAGGGAATCGAAGAATGAAAAATAATGAAAGAGAAATTCAAGAACTAGCTGATACCGTCAGGAGAGGAAACATAGAATAATGAGCATTCTCAAAGGGGAGGAAAAGGACCAGTGACTAGAAAGCATTTTCAGACAAATAGTTGACGAAAATTCCCCAAATCTAAGGAATGAGCTGGAGCTTGGAATTAAAGAAGTCAACAGAACACCCAATTATCTCAACCTTAAAAGGCCTTCACCAAGACACATTGTATTAAAATGATCAAAAATCAATGACATAGAATTCTCAAGGCAGCCAGGGGGAAAAAAAAACAGTAACTTATAAAGGTAAACCCATTAGATAATCCTTGGACTTCTCAGCACAAACCTTACAAGCCAGAAAGGAATGGAATCAAATATTTAAACAATTAAGTGAAAGGAACTACCAGCCTAGAATAATGTATCTAGCTAAGCTCTCCTTTAGATATGAAGGAGAAATTAAGACCTTTCCAGGCATAAGAAAATTGAGGGAATTCTCCACTATGAGGCCTGCACTACAGAAAATACTGAAAGGGGTCAGCTTACCTAAAACAAAATGACAAAAATAATACATAATTAGGACTAAAGTGACTATCAGGCAAAGAGAAGCAGAGGAGAGTAACTCTTACTAAAAATAGGGCATTATAAACTTAAAAAATAAGAAGAGAATTGTTATAACAAGATAGTAATGAATGTTCAGCATACATATGGATAAATCAAGATAACAATGACTGAAAAGGGGAGGATACAAAATCCAAATTCGCAAAGGAGAATGGAGATAGGGCACGCACAAAAGAAAATGGATGACTGTATATACATAAGTATCCTTTACATATTCGTAATGAAAACCACACACCAAAGATTCAGAACTGAAGTATATAACAAAACAAACCAACCAAACAAACAAACAAAAAAACAAGAAGAACCAGAGGCAAAACTCACAAAAACCAACCAAAATAAAGAAAACAGAAACATAAGGACACGGAAGCAATGGAAACACCAAGCTACCAGAAAGCAAAAGATAAAATGGCTATAAGAAATCCTCATATTTCAATCATCACACTAAATGTAAATGAACTGAACTCAGCAATAAAAAGGCACAAAGTTGCAGAATGGATCAAAAAACAAAACCTAACCATATGCCGACTCCAGGAGACACATCTCAGCTCTAAACACAAATATAGACTCAAAGTGAAAGAGTGGAAAATGATGTTTCAAGCAAATGGCATTCTGAGAAAAGCAAGAGTAGTGGCACTAATATCAGATGAAATAGACTTCAAAATAAAAAAGGTAAAGAAAGATACTGAGGGATACTTCATAATGATAAAGGAAATCACGCACCAAGAAGACAACAATTATTAATATCTATGCTCCCAATCAGTGAGACCCGAAATATGTAAAGCAATTACTAACAGAACTAACGAAAGAAACAGACCAAAATTCTATCACAGTAGGGGATCTTAATACCACACTGTTGGATATGGAAAATCATTCAAACAGAAAATCAATAAGGAAATAACATCCTTAAATGATACATTAGACCAACTGGACATAATTGACATTGACAGAGCCTTCCATCCCAAAATAGCTGCTTATACATTCTTCTCTAGTGCACATGGAACATTCTCAAGAATTGACCACATACTGGGACATAGAGATCGCCTCAACAAATATAAGAGGATTGAAATCATATCAACCATATTCTCTGATCATAATTCTTTGAAACTAGAGATCACTGCAAAAAGAAAGAAGGAAGAACCACAAACACATGGAGATTAAACAACATGATACTGTAGAATAAATGGGTCAGAGAAGAAATAAAAAGAGAGATCAAGAGTGCATAGAAATGAATGATAATCATAGTACAACATATGAAAACTTTTGAGACATGGAAAAAGTATATAACTAAGAGGAAAGTTCATATCATTACAGGCCTATCTCCAAAAACATGAATGAGCCCAAATAAACAACCTAATGCTTCATCATAAACAACTAGAAAAGGAAGAACAAATGAAGCCTAAAGTTAGCAGAAGGAAAGAAATAATCAAAATTAGAGCTGAAATAAATGAAATTAAAAACAAACAAAAACAATAGAAAAATAAATGCAAAAAAGAGCTGATTCTTTGAGGTTAAAAAAATTGACAACCCCCTGGCTAGATTCACTCAAGAAAAAAGAGAAAAGACACAAATAAATGAAATCGGGGATGAAAAGGGGGAAATTATGACTGATTTCACAGAAATATAAAGGATCTTACAAGAATACTATGAAAAAGTATATAACATCAAATTTAATAACCTAGAAGATTTGGACTAGTACTTAGAAAAATACAACCTTCCTAGACTGAATCAAGAAGAACTGGAAAATCTAAATAGAGTGATCAGCAGTGTGGAAATTTTAACAGTCATCAAAAACATATTCAAAAAAGGAAAAATCCCGGACCAGATGGCTTCACCAGCGAATTCTACCATTCAAATAAGATTTAACACCTATTCTTCTCAAACTCTTCCAAAAATTTGAAGATAAGGCAATACTTCCCAACTCATTTTAGGAGGCCAATATTACTCTGATACCAAAACCTGGTAAAAAATAACTGAAAAAAAGAAAACTACAGACCAATATCTCTCATGAACACAGATGCAAAAATCCTAAATAAGATACTAGCGAACTGAATACAGCAACATATTTAAAAGATTATACAACACAATCAAGTTGCCTTCATCTCAAGAGCACGGGGATGGTTCAATACATGCCAATTGATTAATGTGATACACCACATAAACAAATTAAAAAATAAGAATCATATGATCATATTAGTAAATGCAGAAAAGCCTTTGACAAGATACAGTATCCATTTATGATGAAAACACTTAACAAAATTAGTATAGAAGGAAAGTACCTTAACATAATAGAGGCCATATATAACAAACCCTCAGCTAACATTATAGTCAATAGTGAAAAACTAAAAACCTTCCCTCTAAGATAAGGAACTAGGCAAGGCTGTCCACTATCGCCACTGTTATTCAATATAACATTGGAGGTCCTAGAGAGTACGATCAGGCAAGAGAAGGATATAAAAGGCATCCAAATAGGAAATGAAGAAGTCAAACTGTCAATATTTGAGGATGACATGATTCTCTATAGAAAACCCTAAAGACTCTGCAAGAACACTACTAGAAACAATAAGCAAATACAGTAAAGTCTCTGGATACAAAATCAATGTTCAAAATTCTATAGCATTCCTATACTCTAATAATGATGTGTTGGAAAAAGAAGTGGAAAAAATAATTCCTTTTGCAATTGCAACAAAACGAATAAAATACCTAGGAATAAATCTAACGAAACATGTGAAGGACCTATATAATGAAAACTACAAGAGCCTATTAAACGAAATCGAAGAAAATACAAAGAAATGGAAAGAAATTCCGTATTCTTGAATTGGAGGAATCAACATAGTTAAAATGACCATATTACCTAAAGCATTATACAGATTTAATGCAATCCCCATCAAAATCCTATTAGCATTTTTTAAAGAAATAGAACAAAAAACCATCAAATTTGTACGAAAGCACAAAAGACCCCCGAATTGCCAAAGCCATTCTGAGGAAAAAGAACAAGACTGGAGGCATCACTCTGCCTGACTTCAATCTATACTACAAACCGACAGTAATCAAAACGGAATGATATTGGCAGCAAAACAGACACACGGACCAATGGAACAGAATCGAGAGTCCAGAAGTAAACTCATATTTATATGGGCAAATAATTTTTGACTAAAAAGCCAATCACATAGAGTGGATAAAGGAAAGCCTCTTCAATAAATGGTGCTGGGAAAATTCGAAGGCCACCTGCAAACTAGACTTCTATCTATCACCACACATCGAAATTAACTCAAAATGGATTAAGGACCTGAATATAAGCCCAGAATCAATAAACTGCATAGAAGAAAACATAGGAACTAAACTCAAGTACCTTGGACTTAAAGAGGATTTTATGAATTTGTCCTCAAAGGCAAGGGAAGTAAAAGCAAAAATAAATAAATGGGACGACATCAAACTAAAAAGCTCTGCTTAACGAAAGAAATTGTCAACAAGGTAAAGCGACAACCATCCGAATGGGAAAATATATTTGTGAGCAACGTCTCCGACAAGGGTCTAATATCCAAAATATACAAAGAACTCATTTGACTCAATAACAACAAAAAAATAAACGATCTAATCAAAAAATGGGCAGAGGACCTGAACAGACACTTCTCCCTAGAGGACATACAAATGGTCTACAAATATATGAAAAGATGTTCAACATTGCTAGCTATTAAGGAAATGCAAATCAAAACCACAATGAGATACCATCTCACACCTGTTTGAATAGCTATAATCAATAGAACAAGTAATAACAAATGCTGGAGAGGATGCGGAGAAAAAGGAACCCTTATACACTGCTGGTGAGACTGCAAATTGGTACAGCCACTATGGAAAACAGTATCAAGTTTCCTCAAAAAACTAAGAATTGATCTACCATATTATCCAGCAATCTCTCTACTGGGTATTTACCCCAAAGTCTTGAATACCCATATCTGAAAGATATTTGCACACCGATGTTCATAGCAGCATTATTCACAGTGGCCAGGACATGGAAGCAACCGAAGTGTCCTACGATAAATGATTGGCTACAGAAGCTGTGGTACATATATACAATGGAATATTACTCATCCATAAGAAAAGATGAAATACGCCATTTACAACAGCGTGGATGGACCTCGAGATAATCATGCTAAGCAAAATAAGCCAGACAGAAAAGTTGAAAATCACATGATATCACTTATATGTGGGATATAAACCTAAAAGCAACAAATGAGCAGGACAAACAAACAGAGACTCATGGACATGGACTGTTGACTAGTGGTTACCAGGGGGTAGGGGTTGTGGGAGGAGGGGAGAGGTAGACAGGGTAAAGGTGGTCAAATATAAGGCGGTAAGGAGAGAGTGAAGTGGGTAAAGGGTATCAAATATATGGTAGCTGAAGGAAACTGGACTTTAGGTGGTAAACACACAATAGAATATACAGCTGTCAAATTATAATGTACACCTAAAAATTATATAATTGTATTAACCAATGTTACCCCAATAAACTTAATAATAATAAAAAAGAATATTAATTTCATATAATGTTTAATTTCTGTTCATCAAAATGTATCACAAAATGTGACTTATCCATAAATTGTAATATTATTTGTAACGAGGAATGAAGTACTGATACATGCTATAACATGAGTGAACCTTGAAAACATTGTTAAGTGAAGGAAACCATTTTTATGAAATATTGTGAATAGGAAAATCCATAGAGACAGAATGCAGATTAGTAGATGTTAGATATTGTGGGAAGGGAGTAATGGAGAGTGATTGCTTAGCAGAGATGAGGTTTTCTTTGGGGGTGATAAAATTTTTCTGGAACTAGACAGGGTGATGGTTGCAAAACACTGTGAATGTACTAAGCGACACTGAATTGTATATTTTAAAATCGTTAAAATGTTTAATTTTATGTTAGGTAAATTCTACCTCAATTTAAAAAGATAAATTATTTAGGTATTGTGATAGAATTCTAAGTGTTCCACACCTCCTCCCCCCCATACACACACAAGGTTCCAGACCCTTGGTTATTCAATCAAATACTGATTAAGTTACTCCACTCCTGTGGTTCAATTTTGCACAAGTAATTAATGTCCTGAGTGAATGGACCTTAAAATGTTGAGATTATCTAGGTGAATTTGACTTAATCACCCAAGCCATTCTAAAGTAGAAAACCTCCTCCAGCTCAAGCGGAGTGGAAGTCAGAGAAATTCTAAGTGTGACAGGGATTTGAAATAAAGGTGGTTCTTTCTTGCTGGGTTTGAAGGGACCACATGGTAAAATATGAGAGCAACATCTGGTTGCTTACAGCATTCCCTTGCTGACAGCTATTAAGGAAATCTGGACCTCAGTCCTACATCCCCAAGGAAGTGAATTCTTCCAATAATAAGAATTTGCTTGGAAGCAGACTTTTCCCTAGGTTTACCACTAGATGAGGACACAGCAAACCAAAACCATAATTTTAGTCTTGTGATTCTCTGAGCAGAGAACCCAGTCATGCTGTTCCTGATTTTTGACCTATAGAAACTGTGAGATAATAAATTTTGTTGTATATGCCTCTAAGTTTGTGGTAATTTGTTATGTAACAATAGAAAACAAATTCAGGTTTTGCTATATTTACTGACATGAAAATATGCTCAAATATGTTAGGACAAAAAAAATAAGTCTCGGAAAAGCATATATGGTTCGATTAAAATATATGCATATATAAAGTATTCTGTATTGTTTTTAGTAACATATTTTAATAAAGCAAACAGCTTTTGTAACATGTTTAAGATTAGAAAAGCCATTAGAATTACTTTACTTCTACTACAGAAGGGAGATTTATCTTAAGCCACTCTAATATTATCAACAAAAACTGAGTGCTGGTAGCACTTGAATATACAACTTTCTTTAACAAAACCTTACTAAGTTTAACAAAGGGATGTTTTACATTAGTTCATAGAATTTGTAAAACAATAATTTCTCCACTAGTCATTGCTGTATGACTTTTTGTTACATTTCTAACATTTTAAAGCATTTTAAATAAAAAGAACAAATAATCCTTTATGACCATGAAATAGTTACGAATTTTAGCATTAGAAAAAAAAAAGTGTTCATTTAAAAAAAAAAAAACTTAGTTGAACTGTGAACACTAGTTTCTTGTGCAGAGTAAATGGGAAAAAATAGTGACTTTAAAACGTTATTTTTCTTCAAACTTGCATCTTGCTATGAAGCATAATTCTATTCCATCCATAAAGGAGAAACTCACATTTATGAAGTAATTCTTCCCTGACTTAATAAAGTATTCCTTTACATAAGTATATGCATATAAAATAACTTACAATAATATACATCAAACTGGATGGATTGTTTTATTTTTGAAAAATAATTTAATCATTAATATAAATTTTTTAAAGAACAGAGACTGAAATAAAAACAGAATGAAATTACAGATCAATGAGGTGTGTGTGTGTGTGTGTGTGTGTGCGCGCGCGCGCGCGCATGCATGGGTACATACATTAACCATTTTCAGGGTTTACCAAAATAGATTATTTGCTAGAAAATTTAGGGAAATGTATTCAGTTTGAAATTTTTCCCTTCAACCTAAAATTTTGTTCTTAACTGCTACTCTGTAACATCTTAAATATCAAAGAACAATTTTAAGAATTCTTTTATCCTTGCTGGAGCTAAGAAAGCATTCCTACACATAAATACATACAAATTAAAGTTTCTGAAATAATTACATCAAATTCATTCACTTCCTATTATATACATATCTATATTACTTTATTTGTTAAAACCTAAACATTAAGGACAATAAAGCTATTTAAACATAAAAGTTTGAACTACACTAAGAATTAAAGAAAATAAATCAGCAAATTTATGAAATTATGTTTTAATCCCATCAAAGTATTTCCCAAATTTACTTGATCCTACAAATTACCTGGTGTACTTCTTAAATACAAACTCTCATGTCTCATCCCTGACCTACTATTAAAACCTCCGTAAGATGAACTTGTGTAGGTAGGTATTATTTATATATCCAGGATGTCACCCAAAAAAAGGAAAGATTTGGGAAATCCTGGCAGATCAGATTTACGAAAAAGAAAGAAAGAGGAGAGAGAAAGAGAGAGAGACCTAAAAACAAACAAAACAAAGTTTACCGTTCAAGTGAAAGAAGTGCAAAGAAGCCATGAACAAGGATATTCAATGAGACTATGTTTGTAATAGAAAAAAAAAAAGGAAAAGAGATCTACATGTATCAATAGGAAAATAATAAATGAATTGCAATGCAATTGTGCAATGGAATACTATACTGCTGTAAAAATAAATGACCTACATCTATATACAATAGTTCTTCTTCATCTGTGGTTTACCCATAATCAACCAAGGTCTGAACATTTTAAATGGACAATTCCAGAAATAAACAATACATACGTTTTAAATTTTGAGCCTTTCTGAGTAGCGTGATGAAATCTTGCACCATCCAACTTTGTCTGCCCCTCCACTAGGGGTATAATCATCCCTTTGTCCAGCATATCTACACTGTATACACTACCCGCCCAATAGTCACTTAATAGCTGTCTGGGTATCAAATTGACTATCTAGGTATTGCAGTGCTTATGTTAAAATAACCCTTATTTTACGTAATAATGACTCCAAATCACAAGACTAGTATGCTGGCAATTCTGATATGCCAAAGAGAAGGCAAAAAGTGCTTCCTTCAAACAAAAAGGTGAGTACAGTACAATAAGATATTTTGAGAGAGAGACCACATTTACATAACTTTTACTACAGCATATTATAATCTTTCTATTTTATTATTGGTTATCTTTATTAGTTATCTTTGTTACTGTGCTTAATTTATAAATTAAACTTTATCATAGATATGAATGCATAGGAAAAACAATATATATAGGGTTTGGTACTATCCACAATTTCAGGCATCCACTAGAAGTCTTGGAACATATACCTTGCAGATAAGAAGGGACTACTGTATATATCAACATAGATGAATCTCAAAAACATGATTTGTAAGAAAAGTAGGTTCTATTTTTGTTTATGTATGTATGCATATATATGCACATATACACATATATACAAATACACATTTAAAGTACATAAATAACTATGTGTTTATGTATATATATACACATATATATTTATATTTTTCCAAACCATATATAGCATAAAAGAATAGATATATGTTATATTCTCTAAACTGAGTTTTGTATGATTCAAATATTTCATAAATTAATATGATTGACTATAACTTGTGTTGGCGAGGGTGTGAACAAACAGACAATATTGTGGAGGGCAATCTACATATATACATTTATTTAAATAATACTTATAACTGTAAATATATGGAAGTAATACTAATATGTATCAATTGGGGATTGGCCAAATAAATTATGATAATTTAAACACCCTTGAAACATTTAAAAAG
>NW_011889896.1:85786-132962 GCF_000151845.1 Pteropus vampyrus
ATAAGGCCACTCAACCAAGACTGAGAGACTTAGGAGCCCTACAAACACAGGGAAGCAGCCAAAATGGAGAGACAAAGAAATATGTCCTAAATGAAAGAACAGAACAGAGCTCCAGAAAAAGAACTAAACAAAGTGGAGGAAAGCAATCTACCAGATATAGAGTTTAAAACACTGATTATAAGGATGCTCAATGATCTCAGTGAGAACTTCAACAATGAGACAAGAAACATAAAAATGGGGGCAGAAAATATAAAAAAGAACCAGTCAGAAATGAATAATACAATAACTGAAATTAAAAAAAAAATGCATTAGAGGTAATCAGTAGTAGATTCGATGAAGCAGAGGTTCAAGTCATTAATTTAGAAGGTAAGGTAGCAGAAAACAATCAATCACGACAGCAAAAAGAAAAAAGAATCCCAAAAGATTGAGGAGGATAGTTTAAGGGGCCTCTGGAACATCAAGCAAAACAATATTCACATCGAAGGGGTACCAGAAGAAAGAAAGCAATGAATTGAAACCTATTTGAAGAAATAATGATAAAAAACTTCCCTAACCTGGTGAAGGAAATCAACATACAAACCCAGGAAGCTCAGAGAGTTCCAAACAAGATTAACCCAAAGAGGTCCACACCAAGACTCATCATCATGAAAATGCCAAAGGTTAAAGACAAACAGAAAATCTTAAAAGCAGCAAGAGAAAAGCAATTAGTTACCAACAAGGGAGCTCCCATAAGACCATCAGCTGATTTCTCAGCCGAAACTTTACAGACCAGAAGCAGGACCTACAACCCAGATTACTCTATCCAGTAAAGCTATCATTTAGAATCAAAGGACAGATAAAGAGCTTCCTAGATGAGAAAAAATTAAAAGAGTTCATCATCACCAAGCTAGTATTACGGGAAATATTAGAAGGACTTCTTTAAGAAAAATAAAGAGGAGGAGGAAGGGAAAGAGGAGGGGGAGGAGGAGAAGGAGAGGGAAGGGAGGAGGAGAGGGAGAAGGGGAAGGAGAAGAAGAGGAAGGAGGAGAAGAAAGAGAAGGAGGAGAAGGAGGAGAAGGAAGAGAGAAGGAGAGGAGGAGGAAAAGAAGAAGGAGAAGAAAAAAGATAAAAACTATGAATAATAAAATGGCAATAACTAAATATTTAGCAACAATTACTTTAAATGTAAATGGATTAAATGTCCCAATCAAAAGATGGGTGTCTGAATGGATAAGAAAACAAGACCCTTACATATGCTGCCTACAAGAGATTCGCTTCGGATTGAAAGACACACATGGACTGAAAGCA
Organism: Pteropus vampyrus; assembly: GCF_000151845.1. Taxonomy (NCBI): domain Eukaryota; kingdom Metazoa; phylum Chordata; class Mammalia; order Chiroptera; family Pteropodidae; genus Pteropus; species Pteropus vampyrus. Next base: position 87,074 of record NW_011889896.1, read on the forward strand.
AAGGGATGAAAAATATATTTCATCAAAATGGAAATGAAAAAGAACTCTGGGGTAGCAATACTTATACTAGACAAAATAGACTTTAAAACAAGAGACGAAGGACCCAGTTATCCCACTTCTGGGTATCTATCCAAAGAAACCCAAAACACTACTTCGAAGGGTCGTGTGCATCTATAAGTCCATTGCAACATTATTTACAATAGCCAAAATATGGAGGCAACATGGGTGTCCATCAGTGAATGAGTGAATGAATAAACAAGAGATGGTACATATATACAATGGAATATTACTCAGCCATAAAAAAGAATGAAATCTTGCCATCCTCAACAACATGGATGACCTAGAGGGTATTATGCAGAGTGAAGCAAGGCAGATAGAGAAAGACAAATGCCATGTGATTTCACTTATATGTGCAATCTAAGAACAAAATAAATGAACAAACTAAATAGAAACAAACTCATAGATACAGAGAACAAACTGATGGCTTCTAGATAGGAGGGGATTTTGATAGCTACAAAATAGTCATGGGGATGTAAAGTACAGCATAAAAAATATAGTCAATAATATTATAATAACTGTGTATGGTGCCAGGTGGATACTAGACTTATTGGGGTGATCACTTTGTAAGTTATATGGATGTGTAATTACTATGTTGTACATCTGAAACTAACATAGTATTGTATGTCAGCTGTAATTGAAAAATAAAAAATTATTTAAAAATTATGTGAGTATGGTAGTGAGTATAGAACATTTAGTAAGACTATACATTAAAATATTTATCTTTAGACATTACAAGTTTATATATATTTAAATTTTTATATGAGAAATCTCCACTGACCTCAGAAGCTAAGCAAGGTCGGGCTTGGTTAGTACTTGGATGGGAGACCATCTAGGAAGACCGGGTGCTGTAGGCGTTAAAAAAAAATCTCCAAAGACAAAATTAGATTAATATTTATGAAAATTTTATGTGAAATGAATTGAACTCAATATTTTTAAATAATCATTTAGTCTGCAACTGAAGGCATATGGGTATACTTTGTGCTATTTTCAAAATCATTCCGTAACTTTTAAATTATTTCATAATGTTTTTTTAAGACCACTTACATAACAATGAGAGATTTTATTTATTTTTTATTTTTATTTTATTTTATTTTATTTTATTTTATTTTATTTTATTTTATTATTTTATTTTATTTTATTTTATTTTATTTTTGCCTAGGACACAAATTCCCAACCCTATCTGATATTAAGAATTGCATAAGGAACTAAAATGCAGATTCCCAGGCCTGGTTCCAAACTACTGAACTAGAATCTTCAGAGAAGAGTCTGGAATTGTTAATCTCAAATGTCTGTTATGATGTGGCAAGTTTAGGAAATATTACCTGATGACCTTGACAACAAATTTTTAGAAATAAATGAAATAGAGAAAATAAACCAAAAAATAAAATAAAATACCACTTTAAAAGTACAATAAGCCTGGTAATACTCAGTATTGCTGGACATTTGAAAAACGGGAATGCTCATACATTATAGAAACTAAACTGGAACAATATTTTTCAAAGCCAATTTGTATGACAATTAAAAGCATCCATAGTCATATACAGCAATGACAGTTCTAGGAATTGAATACCCTCATATTATTATTTTAAAAACTATATACAAAGAATTTAAATCAACAATGTCTCTCATAGTTAAAACTACAAACAGCCTAACGTCCGTAAGTATGGGAATGGATGTGTGTGTGTGTTGTCTTTATTTTGAAGTAAAATATTTGGACCAATTTAGAATATAACCTGAATAGTATATTTCTTGAGGCAAGGATAAAGCTGATATTTTCCTTCTACTTTATCTATATTTTCTAATTTTACTGAAGGCTCTTTTGGCGCCTTGGGAACTCATTCAGCCCAGGCTTAGGACAACTCAGAAGTGCCAGAGATTTTAATATTCCCAGAGTAACCACCACCAATACAGGACTCACGTCTGTAGATAAATAATCCAAATTCCCATCACGAATTTGGATAATTCTGAGGCACATTCTGCATGACTCATTAGACTTAGAGGGTCCCCAGCAAAACTGAGCCAGTTGCCTTTTGTCCATGTATGTCTCTGGTGCTATGCTTTCAACAAACTTTTTCATCCTAATAGTATATAAAAAATAACATTTGTTATATCCTATTTTCAATAGTTTTATGTCTTGTTATCTAAACATTTAGTGTCTGTCTGTATGTGAGCAACAAGAATAAGGCACTTCATTATTTTTTCCAAATAGGTAACCAATTATCCCAGCACCATATCTTCAGCAATATAATCTCTCCTCATTGATTCAAAATATTTCAATCAGATTAGTACTATTTATCCATATTTGGGTTTAACAATTGTCCTTCTCTTCTGTTTCATTTTTCCTATATTTATTATGGCATAATATTTTTAATAGTGTAGCTTAACAATACTTTTATCTGTCAGCATAACTTTCTCAAATCATTGTTCTGAATTGTTGGAAGACCTCAATATTGCTTTATTTTAGAGGCCATGCTAGAGTCTTGTTGTAAAGTTGCACTAATATAATTTAGAGGAGACCATAAATTTGTCACAGGCTCTCAAGATCTGAAAATCCATCAGCAAGACTCTTTCAGATTGCTGCCTCACCTCATAGAAGGATCACACAGAGAGAGACTCCTCATAAGGGGAATCACCAGGTTAGGTTCATATTTCCATGTCCTTAAAAGGGGGAGCAGGTGCTATCTGTAGGGTCTATGTTTATAGTATGATTCAGCAGCAGAAACAGGTTGCCAAGTTTTTACAACTCGAAATTTATTTTTCAACTGAAAATAATAATATTGTCTAATAATAACAATAAAATGAATGTATGTCGATGGGAAACAAAACAAAAACAACCACCCCCTTCAAAAATTAAACAGAAAGAGAACTAATTAAGGTGAAACTTATTCTTAAATGTCATTTTCTACCTATTTTTCAGACTTCTTAGCCTCACCCCTCTTCCCTGTTCGAGTTTCGGTCTGGGACAAAACCAAGTCTGCTAGGAGAAATTCTGGCCTTTACTTCCTGGTGAGGGGAAGCTCCAGCAGAAATCAAGGGGGAAAGGTAACTACAAACTACAAAATACCGTGGCCTGTTTTGTCTCGAAGATTATTAAATGCGGGGGGCGCGGGGGCGGGGAGCGGAATAACAAGGGATGGGCAGGGAAGTAGAGTTGGCGAGAATAAGGAGAAACGTGGCCCCGCCCACTGCCACGCCACCGGTCCTGCCGCACTGCAGGTATGATCCGTAACTGGGGATATGAGCTCACAGTGACGCGGCCCTTACTAGACCTAGAGCTGACGCGTGGATTAGTCTCTTCTCCTAGTTGCGGTCTGAGTCTTTGATGGTCGTGTGTCGCCTCACTATTGCCTTGAAAGTGGGCGAGCCTGCAGCCCAAGGAAGGAGGACGTCGTAGAAGCTGACCTTAATCCGTGGCAGGTTGGTGGGCACTGACTGGGGTGGAGGTGGCAGAAGGCAAAAACCAGAACGGGTCCAGGACTGGATTTTCTCTATCTCGTTCCGGATGCCTACACGTTTGGTGTAAGAAATGGAGGGCTTAGTGGGAGGAGATCGAGAGAGGCCAAGAGTTGAGAATGGATACCAGTTCGCACAGACTAGGAAGTGGGCGATTGGGTGACCTCTGGAAGGGAAGAACTAGAGAAGGGGACGGCGAGGAATCAGCCTGATACCTGCGCGGCGACAGGAGCGGGGCGCAACCGGTGACCCGGGTTGGGGATGACGGACTCTGCAACTGGTGTAGGCCTCTTTCTAGTATCTCTTCTCCCTCCATCCATTTTGGAGCCGGAAATGGTGGACTGCGAGAATCGGGCAGAGGGTGAGGTTGACGGTTGTTGCAGAGGATAGGGAAAGGGATTAGACATGGGAAACAGGACCCTTCTGCGGAGGAGGCAATCGAGTGGGCGGGCTTCTGAGAAATACAGGCAAAGAGCGAGGAACTGTTTCTGGTCCCTGGAGGTCGATATAAGCCTCGGTGCTGCTTGCGGTCCCTGGGGTAGGCATGACAAAGCGCAGAGCCCACAGCGGGTCCAGGTTTGCAATGTCCACACTACCTTTTCGCCTTCCGTCCATCTTGATACAAAAAATAATGGGCAATGGAAGGAAGGTGGATTTGAGAAAGGCCACTGGGTTCCAAAAGTTCCTGGCGGATACCCAGATTGAAATTCGTTATGAAGAAAACACATCTCCACCCAGTAAGTTCTTTTGACTCCTCGCCCTGAAAGTTGTCCATTTGCGTTCAATAAATGGTAATTAGGCGACAGGAGGGACAAGAGAGTGGGGTAGGGGGCCTAGAGAAGAAGTGAAACTCATTTGGAAATAATCATCTTTGATTACAATGTCTTTTTCTGGAAGGCAGTGTAGTGCGTCACAGGGTGAGAAAAGAAGCCATGAGACCGGATGGAGGAGAAAGAGATGGTGGCAGTATTTGACTAGCGGAGTCTTAAACAATGGACCTGGTGCCCCACCCCCATACTGGTCCTTTAATTAAGGGATCAGCCCTAGCCATTGTCATATTTCTGTCTGCAGGTCTTTAGGGCCGTTCGTGCCGCAGATTTCAAAGCTAAGAGACGAAGACTACTTCTGATCTCTGCAGGTAGGGGGGTACCTGGGGCCCTGTGGTGTAGGGATATCAGGGATCAGACCAGAATATGGGGGACTCAGCCCTCCTTGCCTGAGTCAAGTTCATGAGAAACCTAGCCAAGTCTTTAGAAAAATGGGCCTATGGCTGGTGAGCGAAGAAAGGAGTAAAGTGGCAACCTCTGGAGGGCTTGTCCGGATCCCTCGGCCTAGGTTTTGATGTGAGATGTGGCTTAGAGAAAGATTTTTCTGGGAAAATGGTGGGGTTTGGGGCAGAGCTGGATCTGAAACTTCCCCTAGGGGGCGCACAAAGTCTGTCAGATGGGAAAACCTTTGCCTACAGAGCTCTGAATCTTGTTACAATTTAATCCCTCTTCTTGCTTTTTATCTCTTAGGAAGTAAAAGCAGAAAAGAAAGTCAACATGGAAAATGTCCCTCAGGAAATCAAAGGAGGAGAGCAGGCTCCAGTGCAGAATGAAGAAGATGCCCACCCTTTGGGAGGTGATGAAGGCCAGGAGCCCAGAGGAAATTTTAGAGGGGTTTGGGCTCCACCTGCCCAGGATTTTAGAGAGGATATACCCAATAGGCTTGTCAATAACATTGACATGATAGATGGAGATGCAGATGATATGGAACGGTTCATGGAAGAGATGAGAGAGCTAAGGAGGAAAATTAGAGAGCTTCAGTTGAGGTATAGTCTGCGTATTCTTATAGGAGATCCCCCACACCATGACCATCATGATGAGTTTTGCCTTATGCCTTGAATGCTGAGGTTAATAACCATAAACCCCCTGCTTCCTAAACTTGCATTTTCTTGATGTACTTATTTCTATGAACCTTGATGTCCTGTCATTTTTCTGATCGGAGGTTTCATTTTGACTTAGTTTGTAACTTTTTCTGTCAGCAGAGGAGTTTCATCAACTTGCATGGAAAGATGTTTAACAAATATAAAGTTAATAAAGCAGTTTTAAATGCAGTCTATAGATATACTATCTCATTTAAAAGCATGCGTATTATATATTAATAAATCAGAATGTGTTTTTTTATCTTTTTTCTATTTTTTTCCAAAATGAATACACATGTATTTGTGTGTGTGTGTGTGTGTGTGTGTGTGTGTGTGTGTGTGTATCAGAAAAAAAGTAAGCAAAGTACTTTGCCAATCAGCTTATAAAGGGAATGGAGACAAATACTCGAGGCACAATTTAAAGACCTAAATTTTATATTACCTGCAGGTCTCTTATTTAGAAGCACAAGCCTGGTAATTATTACAAATATGTTTCTTTAAAGTCAGTCAATTCATCTATAAAATGAACATAATACATGCCTACAGGGCTACTGTGGGAATTAAATGAGATAATGACTAAACTCTGGCTGGCTCTATCAACACATGCAAGGCTTCATCTGTTTAGATGCCCTTCGTATTTAGAAAGGGCCCAAGGGGTATGCTTACCAGCAAATACAGTTGACTGCCAGGTAGGTAACACCTTTCTATACATATACCATGTCTCCCTTCCCTGAATAATGCCATGACTTCTAGGCATTCCTTCCCTTTCTGCTCGATTTTACTTCTACTGGTCCCCACCACTGCTGATATGTTGGAGAGTCCTAAAGGTGACAAAGACCCACAGATTTCTCTGGAACCTTCAGTGGTCCGAATTCCCATTTTTGAAATGTAGCGAATGCCCCCTTTCTGCTTTGGAGTTATACATAATCCAGGTGTTGTAATTTCCCCGGTGCTGCTTAGGGATCCAAACAGCCCTTTATGGCTTTTCTTAGACCTTCTTTCTCACTCCTCTCCCCCAGATAAATCTGAGTGACATTCATAATAGTGTGCTCACAATTGGACTATTCCTTCTATCTTTTGATGAAGATGGCTCAGTCTCCTTGACTCCCCATTCTGTGCTTACACTGAGCATACATAGGTGGTGTGAGGGTGGCTTTATCTCCCTAAGACTGTTCTGGTCTGCACCACTCTCACCCCAGGAGTCTACAGCAGTCTCTACTCACACTAGTTATATGGATCCAGAGCAATTTCCCTTTTCCTTTGCTTTGATTTTTGCTGTGCCCAATAAACATGTAATCACAGATCAATGGGGAACTGGCCAGAACTAGGGACCTGGTAGATGGACCATTGTTTTAGAATGTTTTCTATTACCCAGTATCACCACTCCCAAATTAGACTGTGCCCTTCTCAAATTAAATATATTGTCTCATTTGTCCTGGTATACTCAGTACCAACACAGGGTCTGGTAAGTTGTAAAGCACAACAGTTGAGCACACACACATACACACACACATATTTTAAGTGCCTTAATTACCCTATGTACATCAAGCTTTATTTTCCCACTAGACTGCCCTTAACCTTGGCTGCAGGTTTAAATTACATGAGATTTTAAAGTAGAACTCAGGACCTACTCCCAACCAGTTGGATCAGACTCATTAGAAGTGAGATCTATGGGTAATTATATTGTAAAAGCTCCCACAGTGATTCTCATGTAAAGTTGAGAACAATTGGTTATAATTCGTGACTGCAATATCTTTGGTTTATTTTCTCTGCACTACGCATGATTGACTGTGTGACCCTAACCGAATCATTTCATTTATCTACAATATATATCTTGTAAAAGAATATCGAAGAGGAGGAATTACACCCCAAAATCAACACATGGAATCCTTTTAAGATAATATATGTCAGTATTTACTCTAAGTTCTCCAGCCTATCAAATGCTTCAGAATTGCATGTGGAGCTTGTTAAAAATACAGAGTCCTTGCACCACACCCAAAATCCTCTGTTTGGTAACCATGCTCAGGTAAATGTATTGTTAACAAGCTCCCAGGTGATTCTGATGCACGCTGGAGTTTGAGATTTACACGTGCATACAACTTAAGTATATTAAGGAAAAACAAAGTAAAATAAAATATAGACATATGTTAATCTGAATTCAGGGAAAAGCATAGAGAAAGCAAATTTGAGCACTAGCAAAAACAAAGAAACCATAAAAGGAAATACTGATATTTACTATTTAAAAAAATATTAAATCTTCCGTAAAATAAAGCAAGACTGTAAATAAAAGTTCAAGGTGAGGGACCGGATGTCTTAATTCTTATCAGTTTAATAAAATGTAGTCCCTCAACCAAAGACCATGTAATGCCTCTCTCATTTCAATGCGGGTAACAGATAAACAATAAAATGAATAAATATTACATTCCTCTTGCCCATTTAAAACCTTGATTGTGAGAGTTCTAGCCATTTTAGATTTATCTAATAAGTATAGAGTTTTTATTTACTAGTCTCAGGAAATGTGGTAAGGTGAAAGTAGCAATAAATACTAATTTGCCACAGAATCTACCACTCACTAATAGTATTGGCTTGCTGTGGCTACTGTAAAAAATTTACCACAGTAGAACTTTATTCTCTCACAGTTCTTGGGACAGAAGTCAGAAATCAACATATGCACAGGGCCTGCTCCAACTGGAAGCTCTACAAGAGAAGCTACTCATTGCAATGCAACCTCTATCAAAGCCACAATCATCGGAACAGTGTGCTGGAATAAAGACAGACATATAGGGCAATGGAATAGAATAGACAGCCCAGAAATAAATACACATATATGGTTAAATGATTTTCAACTAGGGTGCCAAGACCACTCAATGGGGAAAGAATAATCGTTTCAGCAAATGGTGCTGGCAAAATTAGATATTCACATGTAAAAGAATGGGGTTGGGCCTTTACCTTAAACAATATACAAAAAAAAAATCTCAAAATAGATAAAAAATCTAAACCTAGGAGCTAAAATTATAAAACTCTTAGGAGAAAACAGGGGAAAAATTTCATGATAATGGATTTCTCCCTTTTGGAAGGGGAATGTCTGTCTTATGGTTATCACCATTGTATTTGGAAGCACATAACTACTTTCACAGGTTCGCAAATGGAAGGGAGTTTTGCCTCGGGATGAATCATACCTCAAGCCTTACCTAGACTCAATTTAGATAATATTTAGATGAGACTTTGGAGTTGAAGCTGGAATGGGTTAAGACTTTGGGGGCTATTGTGATGGGATGAATGTATTTTGTATTTTTCATATGAGAAGAACATAAATATTGAGGGAGGAGGCAGAGGGTGGAATTGTGTACTGAATTGTGTCCTCCAATTTAGTAAGTTAAAGCCTTAACCCCCAATGTGACTTTATTTGGAGATATGGTCATTAAGGAGGTAAATAAGGTTAAATTAAGTCATAAGGCGCGGCCCCAATCAAATAGGCTTGATGTCCTGGGAAGAAGAGGCATGTTCACTCAAAAGAATAAAGTCATGAGTATATAGGGAGAAGACAGCTGTGTGCAAGACAAAGTGAGAGGCCTCAGGAGAAACCAAACCTGCTGACAACTTGATCTTGGAATTCCAACCTCCAGAACTATGAGAAACACCCAAACTGTAGTATTTTGTTATGGCAGACCCAGAAGACCAATACATGATATAACAGATTGGTAGTTGCCAGGGACTGCAGGGAAGTCTAAAGGAGAGAAACTGCTTAGTGAGTAAGATATATTACTTTGAGGCGAAAGAAATATTTTGGAACTAGATAGAGGTAGTGGTTGCACAACATTATGAATGTACTAAATACCACTTAATGGTTCACTTTGAAATGGTCTTTTTTTGTTCTTTTAATTGTGGAAAAATATGTATAATACAAAATGTACATTTAAACATACATATGCATTTATCATTATAATTCACTGGCATTAAGTACAATCACATTGTTGTGAAGTCATTATCATTATCTCCAGAAATTTTTTATCATTCCAAACTGAATCTCTGTACTCATTAAACAATAATTTCCAGTTTCCTCTTCCTTACAAACCCCAGTAACCACTATTCTACTTTTTGTCTATAGTATTTGACTATTCTAAGTACTTAGACTATTCTATCAAGTGGAATAATACAGTATTTGTTTTTGTGTGTGTGTCTGGCTTATTTAACTAAGCTTAATGTTTTCAAGGTTCACCAATATTATAGCATATAGCAGAATTTCATTCCTTTTTCATTCTGAATCTCATTCTGTTGAATGGATATACCACATTATTTATCCATTCATCGCTCAGTGGACACTTGGGTTGCTTCTCCTTTTCGACTATTGTGAATAATACTGCTATGGACATGGAAGTACAAATATCTGTTTAAGCCTCTGCCCTCAGTTCTTTTGGGCATATGCCCAGAAGTGAAGATGCTGGAACATATGGTAATTATATGGGTTTTGTTTTGAGAAAGCACTATAATGTTTTCCATAGCAACTGCACCCTTTTACATTCCCACCAACAGTGTACAAATGATCCCATTTCTCCACATCCTTACCAACACATTATTTTCTGAGTTTTGCCTTCATAATAGCCATCATCCTAATGGCTGTGAAGTCATATCTCACAGTGGTTTGGATTAGCATTTTCCTACTGATTTGTGATGTTGAGCATCTTTTTATATACTTTGGCCATTTATATATCTTTTTCGAAGAAATGTCTACTCAAGTTATTTGCCTATTTTTGTGCTTTGGTTGAGTTGTAGAAGTCTTTTAATTGAGCCTACAGTCTCAATTTCAACCCTTTATCAGATATATAACTTGCAAATATTTTCCCTAGTTCCATAGGTTTCCTTTTCATTCTCTTGACTGTTCCTTGATGCACGAAAGTATTTCATTTTGATAAATTCAAATTGTCTTAGTTCTGGCTACTATAACAAAATACTGTAGACTGGGTGGATTAAACAACAAAATATTTTTTTCCTCACAGTTCTGGAGGCTGGAATGTCCAAGATCAAAATTCTGGCAGATTCAGTATCTGGTGAGAGCCTTATTCTTGCTTTGCAGATGGCCACCTCTTGCTGTATCCTTACATAGTGGAGAGAGAGAGAGAGAGAGAGAGAGAGAGAGAGCGCGCTCTGGTCTTTTCCTCTTCCTATAAGGACAGTGATCTCATCATGGGAGTTTTACCACATGACTCTTCATCTAAATCTAATTACCTTTCAAAGGTACCATCTCCAAATACCATCACATTGAGCTCCAACATATGAATTTTAGGACACATTCAGTCCATTTTATTCCACCCCTACACCCCCCAAATTCATGTCTTTCTCACATGCAAGTTGAATTCATTACACCCCAACAGCCCTAAAAGTTTAAGCTCCTTCTAGCACAAACTCTAAACTTAAAAGTCCAAAATCTCATCTCAATGTTATCTAAATGAGATATGGGCGAGATTCTACATGTGATTTATCCTTAGAGGCAAAATTACTCTCCAGCTGTGAAACTATTAAGTTATGTGCTTCCAAAATACAATGGTGGGACAGGCATCGGATAGACAGTCCCATTCCAAAGGGAGAAACAGAATAGAATAAAGGGGTGATGGGTCTCAAGAAAGCCCCAAACTTAGCAAGACAAATCCCATTGGATCTTAAGACATGCAAATAATCCTCTTTGGTTCAATGCTACGCCCTTCAGGCCCTCTGTGGTGGCAATATTACCCCCACAGAGTACTGCCCACATCACAGTTCTGTGGCAGCCTTTCCCACCAGCAGCTCTCTACAGGGGCCCCACCTATATATCAGCTCTGCTGGATGGAGGTAACATCCCCAGGGATCTGCCAGGTGGGAGTCGTGCTTCCTGGTTCTGGATAGCCCCACCATCATGGCTTTGGTTAGAGGCCATCTGGCCTACTGAAACTGAAATGGTGGCCCCGGTGATCTCTCAATCACTCTCAAGGCCATTTTTCCATTTTCTTGAAGAATAGTGCAAGTTCAGCATTGAATAGCTTTATCATTCCATCCTGTAGAACAGGGTTTCCCAACCCCCTAGCCGCGGACTGGTACCATTCTGTGGCCTGTTAAGAACCAGGCCACACAGCAGGAGGTGAGCAGCAGGTAAGTGAATGAAGCTTCATCTGTATTTGCAGCCGCTCCCCAGCGCTAGCATCACCGCCTCAGCGCCACCTCAGATCATCAGGTATTAGACTCTCATAGGAGCACTGGTCCCTGGTGCCAAAAGGTTGGAGACCAGTGCTGTAGAATCTAAGATGTTCAAAAGCTTCCTTCATTCCATCTCATCTCTGTCCTCTTCAATTCAAACATTCTTGCCAGGTGGCTGATTAGGTCTGTGGTTCTCACCCATACTGATTTTCTTATTAAATAGTTGTTTGGCTACACAATTAGAACTTGCGCTCTCGCTCTCGCTCGCTCGCTCTCTCTCTCTCTCTCTCTCTCTCTCTCTCTCTCTCTCTCTCAATATGGAAAGGTTGAGAATTTTCCAAATCTGTAAGTTTTGGTTCCTTTTAGCTTAATAATTACTTCTTCAATTATTTCTATTTTCTCACATTTTACTATAAGCAGTCAGGAGAAACCAAGTTGCTTCCCAAGTACTTTGCCTAGAAATCTCCTCAGCTAAATATCCAAGTTTCATGCTTGCAACTTCTATCTTCCACAAAACACTAGAATATGAACACAATTCAGCCAAGTTATTTGCCACTTTACAACAAAGATTGTCTTTTCTCAACTGTCCAATAATATGTTCCTCATTCCATCTGAAGCCCCATAGAATAGCCTTTACCATCCATATTTCTACCAACATTCTGTATATTATTATTTATGTATTATTCTCTAAAAAGAGGAAAACTTTATCTCCAGCATTCCTCCTTCCTTTCTGAACCCTCACCACAATCAACTTTAACAATCCCTTCAGGGCAATAATGGCTTTTTCTAGCATGCTTCAACATATAAATTTTGGTGCAACACAGGTATTCAGTCCATAGCACCAATTTATCTATTTTTTTGTTGTTGTTTCCCATGCTTTGGGTATCATAATAAGGAAATCATTACCATATCCAATGACATAAAGTTTTTCCCATTTTTTTCTTCCAAGATTTTCAAAGTTTCAGTTCTTATGAAGGGATCTTTGATCCATTTTGAGTTAATTTTTATAATGGTGTAAGGTAAGAGTCCAACTTCATTCTTTTGTATTTAGATATATAGTTTTCATAGCATCATTTGTTAAAAATACATACATTCTTTTCCCCACTGAGTAGAAAATAACTGTAATGAGAAATTTACTAGAGCATCTCAATGATGGATTTTAGCTGGTTGAAGAAAAAAACCTGTAAACTTCAAGATGCGTAATGAGAGATTTTGAGTCTGAGGAACAAACAATAAATACAAATGAAGAAAAGTATATAGAGACACAGAGAACCCAGGGACACCATCAAACATACCAAGATAGACATGTGGGCATCCCAGAAAGAGATGAGGAAAAGAAAGTGGCAGAAAAATACATCTGAAATTATAATAACCAAAACTTTTCAAATTTGATAAAAATTTACTCTTCTACAACTGACTTCTAATCATAAATCACAAGAAGTCAGAAGACAGCGGATGTCATCTTCAGAGTATGGAAAGAAAATGACTGTTGACCAAGATTTCTTAACCATCAAAATCTTTAAAAATTAAGAATTAATTAAGACATTCCTAGATAACAGATATTGAAAGAAATGTTCAATAGTAACACTTCTGTAATAAATACTAAATAGAGTTCTTCAGGCTGAGATAAAAGACACTAGATGATAACTTAAACCCACATGAAGAAATGAAGAGCATTGGCTAGGTAACTAAATAGATAAATATAAAAGACAGAGTAGTAGGCTAAATAATGGCCTCTCAAAAAAATATGCATGTCTAAACCCTATAACCTATGAACTTTACCTTATACAGAAAAAAAAGGACTTTGTAAGTGTGATTAAATTAAGGATCTTGGGATAGATTATCCTGGATGGTCTGGCTGGGCCCCAAATGTAGTCTCAAGTGTTCTTATAAGAGAGAAACAGAGGTATATTTGACACAGCAGAGGAAGAAAGCAATATGATGATGAAAGCAGAGAGACATTTGAAGATGTTATTCTCCTAACTTTGGAGTTGGAGGAAGGAGACATTAGCCAAAGAATGCAGCTTTAGAAGCTGGAAAAGGCAGGGAAATGGATTGTCCTCTAAAGCCTTCAAAAGCTGCATAGCCTTGCTGATACCTTTTGTTAAACCCAGTGAAAGTATTTCAAATTTATGACCTCAAGCATTGTCAAAGAATACATTTCTGTTGTTACGGCAGCATAGGAAATTAATACAGATAGTATAAATGTATATTTGTTTGTAACTCTTTCTGCTTTTGTTATTTTTAAAGGAAATTGTAAAAAACAAAAACAGTGTTTATGGGCTTACTATGGCTAAGAGTAGTTTCTATTACAATAATAGTATAACGAAGGAAGGAAAGAATGGAGGTATATTAGAACAAACTTTTTACATCATTGAAATTTAGTTAATTTTAATTTCAAGGGCAGCCACTAAGAAAATAATTTTTTAAATCTTTCAAAATAAATAACAAGAAAATTTAAATGGCTCACTAAAAAATATCTTTTAAAAAGAATACAATAGTGGAGAAATAGAGGAACAAAATATACAGAAGACATAGAAAACAAATAGCAAAATGGCAAATAAAAAGCCTACCATATCCGTGATTACATTAAATTAAATTAGCAGAATGGTGAGGAGGGTGGGGGAAGCATGATCCAACTATATACTATCTTCAAGAGAAACATTTAGATTCAAAGAAATAAATAGAATGAAAGTAAAAAGATGGAAAAATATATAGCATGCAAAGGGTAATGTAAAGAAGAGTGGCTATTTTAATATCAAAGAAACTAGACTTTAAGTGTTGTACGTTATTGGACAAAAAAATGTTTTGCGAGAAAAAGAAAGGTGTTTTAAAATGATAAGGTCAATCCATCATAAATATGTAAAAATTTAAACATATGAACATCAAATACACAAAGTGAAAACTTACAGAATAAAAAGAAAAAACAATTTGATGACAATAACTGGAGACTTCAAAACAACACTTTCAAAATTGGAAAGAAATGTAGGAAAAATATCACCAAAGAACTAGGATACTCGAAGAAAGCTACAAACCGATATTTCAAGCAGCATCAGAATACACATTCCTGTCAAGTACCCAATGAACATTCTCCTGGATAAACCATATACTAGACCATAAAATATGCTATATGAATTTAAAAGGATTAAAGTCATATGAAGAATATTCTCTGATTATAATGGAATAAAATTAGTAATCAATAACATAAGAAAATCTGGAAATGTACAAATACGTAGAAATTAACATACTTCCATTTATGAGAATAAATCATGATAGAAATTAGAAAGTAGTTTGAGATGAATGAAAACAAAAACACAACATGCCAACACTTATGGAATATAATTAAACAGTGCCTAAAGGGAAATTTATAGTTGAGAATGCTTATATTAAAAAGACGAAAATCTCAAATCAATCATTTAAATGTCCATGTTAAAATACTAGAAAAAGAAAAGCAGCTTAAACCCTAAGAAATCAGAAGGAAAAAAGTAGTAAAGATCAGAGTGGAAATAAATGAAATAAAGAATAGAAACAAAATAGAGAACATTATTAAAGCCAAAAGTTAATTCTTTGGGGAAAAAAAAAAAAAACAACTGAAAAAGCTATACCAAGATTGAACAAAAAAGAAAAAGTGAAGATTCAAATTACCAAAATCGAGGTGATATCAGTGTGATGTGAGAGATCTCCTCCAATCTCTCCCCTTAAAATTACAACAAACTGAACAACTACAATCCAACAGACAACAGATAACACACAGCCTAGTACACAGACATGTCTGAGAGATCTGCATATCAGAACAACTGAAGGTAGATGAATCCGGCGAGAAAGGGAGAAGGAGATGGAGGAGTGTGGGACAATGCTGGAGACCAGTCCTGTGAACGCAGCCTGGAGTTCCCTGCAACACGTGGAAAGGGGGAGTTAGGTGGTGGTTCTCAACCTCTGAAGCCCTGAACAGTCTTGCCTGAGCAATCAGCATGTTCCATGTGGCTCAGCCCAGTGATCAGGGCAGAGAGCAGGGCAGAGACTGAATGTGGAGGGGTGAAATCTGTGTCTTAGCAACCACCATTGCCAGGCAGAAAGCTGAGTCACAGAGCCTGGCTTCCTCTCCCCACAATCCCACAGTGTGACTCCCACCCTCCCAGAGCTAGCACCACTGCCCCAGGAGAAATTGCAATAACTAGAACTGAAACACACACTCCAGCTTGTCCCAGTGACAGGGGTAGAGATATAGAAGCAAGTCAGTTGAAGTGTGTGGGCCAGTATTTATCTGAAGGAAAAGAGCCACACACACACACTGCTGGCCTCTCCCAATCCACCTCACCCCCACCCAGTCAGGCTGATTCAGAAGGAAGCAGAGGAGCATTGCATTGTTGAGACAGTACCAGGACTTCAAGGGCATTTCAGAGGCCCAGATTCACGTTCCCTTCACATTCTCTCATGGGAGTGGGGCCCACGGACAGAGGTGACCTGGTCACAGAAGAGACACACACCTCCCCAGAAATTAAAGGGCATTTTTAACCTCAAAGCAGGGATCCAGGAGACTTGGGCAGTGCAGAAGGCTTGGGCATCACCTACTGGAAAACAAAAGAAAAATCTCTTCCTATCAATCTGCTAAAGAGAGATTGCTATATAATAAATTTTCCGTTAAAAAAAAAAAAGCAGAGTACATTCTCATTAATACTTAGGCGGAGAAACAGTCCATCAAACACCATGAACAATCAAGATGACAAGGCAGCTCAGAAAGAAAATGAAAAATCTCAAGAAAATAAGCTTAAAGATATAGAAATATGTGATTTAAATGGCCGAATTTAAGATTGAACTTCTGAAAAAACTCAATGAGATGCAAGAAAATTCTGACTGACAGTCCAATGAACTTAGAAACAAAATCAATGAACAGGAATACTGTACCAAGGAGACTGAAATTTTAAGAAAAGAAACAAATAGAACTTCTAGAGCTGAAGAACTCATTAAAAGAAGATGAAGAATGAAATAGCAAGCTTAGGAAATAGAGCTGACCAGATGGAGGAAAGAATTGGTGATATTGAAGGGAGAAATCTGGAAATAACTCAAAAAGAGGAAGAGACTTGAAAGTGAAAAAAAATGAACAAACTCTACAAGAACTATCTGGCACCATCATGAAAATTAAAACAAACAGAAAAGGCTGGGGTAGCAATATCTATATCAGACAAAATGAATTTTTTAAAAAAAGGTTATTACAAGAGACAAAGAAGGACTCCATTATCCTACTTCTAGGTATTTATCTGAGGGAACCCAAAACATTACTTTGAAGGGACACGCGAATCCATATGTTCATTGCAGCATTAGTTACAGTAGCTAAGATATGGAGGCATCCTTGGTATTCATTAATCGATGAATAAATAAAGAAGAGGTGGTATTATATAGAATGGAATATTTCTTGCCATAAAAAAGAATGAAATCTTGCCATCTGCAACAACATGAATGGACCTAGAGGGTATTGTACTGAGTGGAGGAAGTCAGACAGACAAAGATAAATGTATGTGGAATCTAGAGAATGGGAAAAAACAAACAAAAGAAAAAGAAACAAGTTCATAAATACAGAGAGCATTTTGATGGTTGTCAGATTGGGAGGAGGGAAAATGAGTGAAGGGGGAAGGGATTAAGAGGTACAAATTGGTATTCACAACATAGTCATGGGGATGTAGAGCATAGCATGGGGAATACAGTCAGTATAGTGTAATAACTATATATGGTGTCAGATGGATACTAGGTTTATTGGGGTGATCATTTCATAAGTTATATAAATTTCTAATCACTGCGTTGTACATCTGAAACTAATATAATATTGTATGTCAGATGAAATTGAAAAAGTAAAGGCATAAAATTAAAAAATAAATAAAATAAAATAAATTGAAGAAGACACAAAGAAATGGAAAGATATTCTGTGTTCATGGTTTGGAAGAATCAACACAGTTAAAATAACCTTATTACCCAAAGCATTATACAGATTTAATACAATCCCCACCAATATCCCAATGTCATCTTTAAAAAAAAAAAAAAAAAGAACAAAAAATCATCAGATTTGTATGGAAACACAAAAGACACCGAATAACCAAAGTTATCTTGAGAAAAAAGAACATGGCTAGAGGTATCATGCTATCTGACTTCAAATTATACTACAAGGCAACAATAATTAAAACAGCATGGTATTGGCAGAAAAACAGATACACAGACCAATGGAACAGAATTGAGAGCCCAGAAATAAACCCCCATATACATGGGCAAATAATTTTCAACAAAGGAGCAAAAAAACATACAATAGAGAAGGAAAGCCTCTTCAATAAATGGTGCTGGAAAAATTGGAAAGCCACCTGCAAAAGAATGAAAGTAGACAGCTATCTGTCACCATACACCAAAATCATCTCAAAATGGATTAGAGACCTGAATATAAAACCTGAAACAATAAATTGCATAGAAGAAAACATAGGTATTAAACGCATGGACCTTGGATTTAGAGAAAATTTTATGAATTTGACATCAAAGGCAAGGGAAGAAAAAGCAAAAGTAAATGAATTGGATCATATCAAACTAAAAAGTTTCTGCACAGCAAAAGAAACTGTCAACAAAGTAAAGAGACAACCATCTGAATGGGAGAAGGTATTTGTAAATGATGCCTCTGATAAGGACCTAATATCCAAAATATACAAAGAACTCACACAGTTCAATAATTTTTTAAAATCCAACTTTAAAAAATGGGCAGAGGCCCTGAACAGACACTTCTCCCAAGAAGACATACAGATGGCCAACAGACATCTGAAAAGATGCTCAACTTTACTAACTATTCAGGAAATGCAAATCAAAACCACAATGAGATAGCACTTCACACCTCTTAGAATGTCTATCATCAACAGGACAAATAATAAGTGTTGGAGAGGTCATGAGGAAAAAGGAATCTTCATACACTGCTAGCGGGAATATAAATTGGTATAGTCACTATGGAAAACAGTATGGCAGTTCCTCAAAAAAATTAAAAATAGAATTACCGTATGATCCAGCAATCCCCTTCTGGGTATTTACCCCCCAAATTTGAAAACATTTACCTGCAAAGATATGTGCACCCCGATGTTCATAACAGCATTATTCATGGTGGCCAAAACATGGAAACAACCAAAGTGTCCTTGGATAGATGATTGGATAAAGAAGCTGTGGTAAATATATACAATGGAATATTACTCAGCCATAACAAAAGATGAAATACTGCCATTTGCAACAATGCGGATGGATCTTGAGATTATCATGCTAAGAGAAATAAGTCAGGCAGAAAAAGTTGAGAATCATAAGATTTCACTTATATTGGAATATAAAACTGAAAGCAACAAACATGACAAACAGAGACTCAGGAACATGGACAGTGGATTAGTGGTTGCCAGAATTAAGGGGAGGAGGTAGATAGGGGTAAAGTGGGTCAAATATATGATGATGGAAAAACATTTAACTTTCAATGGTGAACACGCAACACAATATTCATATGAGGTATTATTGAATGGTACACTTGAAACCTATATAATTTTATTAACCAATGTCACCCAACATTTTTAATAAAAAATAAAAATAAACAAATTACTAAGATCAAGAATGGAAGACGGAACATCACTCCAAACTCTACAGATTTAAAAAGGATTATAGGGTAATACTATTAACAATTATACGACAACAAATAAGACAAGATAGATGAAATGGACGAATTCCAATAAAGACACAAACTACCAAAACTGACTAATAGAAATACAAAGAAAAGTAACATTACTGAAAGTGGTAGGGTATTGAACTCCAGGACTTTATTCCTACCCAACAGCAACTAATGAGCTGACAAAAAAATAAAAATAAAATAAGAATCAAGTTTTGAAGAACTCTGGAATTTAGTAAAGAAAATTACAACAACCAGAACTACCATATGATTCAGCTATTCCTCTCTGGGTATTTATTTGAAAAATATGAAAACACTAATTTGAAAAAATATATGCACCCCTATGATCATTACAGCATCCTTTACAATAGTCAAGGTATGAAAAGTGTCCATCAACTTTGATGAATGGATAAAGATGAATGGATAAAGATGTGGAGATGTGTGTGTGTGTGTGTGTGTGTGTGTGTGTGTGTGTATGTATATACACATATGTATGTATATATATACACACATATACATATATATGATGGAATACTACTCAATTACAAAAAAAATGAAATATTGCCATTCATGACAACACTGATGGACCTTGAAGGTATTATTCTAAGTGAAATAAATCAGATGGAAAATAATAAAAATGATAAATTTCATTCATATACGGTAACAAATTTTAAACTACCTGCTTACAATCCCCTATGCCCCAGATTGGCAGCTATCTGTTGATGGCAGCCTGTTATCCTGGTTCAGATTGTTAGTGCTAGAGGGAGGAAATCGGGACCTACTCTCACAGAATTGTGGTCATGGATCTTGGTCTGTTTCGTGGTTCCCTGGAGGACCAGCACAAAGACTTCCCTATGTCACACCAGACTGAGAACATTCCCAAGACTGAGGTTGGGGCAACTTCCTGGGTGGCTTTTGTCAAAAGCATTTAAAATCACAGTTATTGGCCACAGTAACTTGGGGCAAGGAACAACATTTAGGACAAGCAATAGACCAACTGAAAAGCCTAGTGAGGCAGAGCTGGGGAAAAGAAATACATGGGAGAACAAGCACTTAAAGAAACTCACATATTCTAGGGAACGAAGAAGTCCATATGCATGTCCAAGGTGAGACACATGCTCAGGAAAGTCCAGAGAAGACCCTAAGCATTCACTTGAGACTGGTTTCCAGTCTCTGCACTAGCAAAAAGTAAAGCATTATAAAAAGTGCTCCAACTCAGAGCTCATCAGCAAAGACAGGGAAAGTATTTTTCTCAATCTTTTTTCTTTTTTTTTCTTTTGGCTCTATGTATTTTAAGTAACTCTGTCTACAGTTGACCACTGAACTAATGAAACACAGATATCAGTGGCCACATATAACAAAAAAAAAAGTATTTTAAAAAGTCACTGAAAAAGAAAACGACAGCCCACAACAAAGAGCAGCAACCACCCCTGGGAAATGGGAGGATCTAATTTCTAGAGCTGACACTTTCTAATACTCAAAACATCCAGATTCCAACACAAATTTTGAGGCATATAAATAAAAGAGAAAAGAAAAAAAATATTAGAAAATTACTGTGAGAAAGGGCATGTAGTGAAGCAACTACACAAAGATTTTAGATCAACTGTCTTAAATATGCTCAAAGAGTGAAAGGAAACCATGGACAAAGGAATAAAGAAAATGGGAAGAATGCCTCAGCAAATATAGAATATCAGTAGAGAGAATAGAGAGAGAGAAATAGAAATTACAAAAAGGAACTAAATAGAAATTCTGGGGCTGAAAAGTACAATAATTGAAATGAAAAGTTCACTAAAGACGTTTGACAGCATATTTGAGCTGGCAGAAAAAAACAATCAGTTAACTAAAAGATAGCTCAACTGAGATTATCCAGTCTGAAGAACAGAAAGTGAAAAGAATGAAGAAAAATGAACAAAACCTGAGACCCATCAGACATCATCAAGCATACTGACATATGCATGATGGGAATTCCAGAAGGAGAGGAAAAATAGAAAGGGGAAGAAAGAATTTTTAACCAAACAATGGCTGAAAATTACTCAAATTAGAGGAAAGACATTGATCTATGTGTCCAAGAAATGCAATTAACTCCAATCAGAATAAACTTAAAGAGAATCAAACCAAGACACATTATAGTCAAATCCTCAAAACCAAATACATGGCACTACGCTGTCACAACTATAATATTGGCAGTTTTCTATTTCCTGAGGAGAGTGGTTGTTTCACAAGTGTAAAAGAGTGGGTCGGGGCGAGACGAGGCGAGGCGAGGCGGACAAGCAGGAGTCAATGATAGGAGTGTGCTGTGAACCAAGAATCTTGATGAATCTGTTAGTCTGTGGTCCATATAAAAATGTTTTAATGCTTTCTTTTTTAGCTGTCTGCCATTCTCTCTAGATGAGAATAGGTGAAATGTTAAAGTGTAAGCTCCGAATGTGGAAAGAGGTGAACGGAGAAGGCGAGAAGGAAGTTGGCGAAATCAGTTTGGGGTATGTGGATTTTGAGGTCCCTCAAGGACATTCAGGCAGCGGTGTCCAATAGACAGTTGGCAAAGAGAGCCTGAGACTCAGGGAAGGGAATAGCCTGGAGACGTAGATTTGGGAATCATATGTGCTTAGAGGGAAATGAAGAGCGGGAAAGAGAACATGTGGACTGGAATACCCTACTTAAGGTGGCAGCGCAGCTTCCCGGCAGGCATCACTATCTGGGCTTTGGAGTCAGGCAGAGCTGGGCTTGAAAGCAGGCCGTGGGGCTCGGTTGCGGAGCGCTCTTGGTGAAGGCGGGTATCCTCCCTGTGATCAGCTGTCATACCTGGAGAGAATGGGCATCTCACAGGGATGCTGGGCGAGGACCTGAGATGCGCCGGGTAAATAAAGCACCTGGAGTCAGGAAGCCCCCCGCCCCCTTCCTGCTCTCTCGGCGACTCTCCCATTGCCACAACACCCTCCACCCCATTCCGCAGCTGCCCAGTCCCTTGGGAATGGGGCTGAGAGGAGCCGGGCAGGGAGCTGAGCTCAGGTGATGAGGCGTTCACGTGACCCACCAGGCGCCCACGTGAGTAGCAGCCCCTGCGCCCACCAGTCCCGGCGACATCAACTACGGTCGCCCGTGCGGAACTAGCGCTCTGAACTGCTCGGGCGGCGGGCGGCGGGCGGCGGGTGGGCTTCGGTGAGCCAGAGGAGCGCGGGCCTGGTCTTGGCAGCAGGTCAGTGTGCAGATGGGCGCTGCGGGCGGCCGGGGCAATGTGGAGGTGGATGCGAGCAGGATCCTGGAGCAGCGGCAGCGCTGGGCGTGGCGGGGAGAGCGTGGAGGGTGGAGAAGAGGTCTGGAGAGTGGGGAGGAGGTGCTGGCGTGGGTAGGTGGGGAGGAAGGATCCCGCTACAGACCTAGCCACCTCCTCGACGCCCCACCTCTGCGCCCTCCATCCATTTTTGAGCCTATAATGCGGGGTGAGGGCGCCCCCGCAGTGCGACAGTGAAACGTAGGCATGTTCTGGAAATAACTTTCCTTCTCACATGCTGCGCCTGTGAAGAAATATTGACTTCTGCAAAAAGGGCGTGGGAGTGGGGCAAATTGCCTGCAGGGGAGGGGGACACAGAGGCCCAGTTTGGAAAGCATCCTGGTCTGGTGCCTGAGGGCTAAAAACAGATATGGCGACTGGGGTGCAGGGAGGTGGGGAAGGGAAACATTGGATGTAGGGCACCTGGATTCAGGAAAGGGACCTCAGTCCCCTGGATGCGCAGCCACGTCCCCTGTCTTTTGTCTGTCTGCAGATCTGCGTGTCTGTCCTCAACTTACAAGGCTAGAAAAGGAGAAGGAACCTGTCCAAAATCCCTGCAGGTCAGTGAAAGGGAGGAGAAACATTAGACAAGGACTGGGGGTGGAGTGTGGAGGGGACAGCTTGCGCAGAATTTGAGGGCCCCACTGCCCATCCCACTTCCACATATAGTGTACACACACCCCACTACCCTGAAGGATGGTGAAGAGGGTGGTAGGGCCTGCTAGGGAAAAGGTTGGCTCATGTGTGTGGAAGGAATGGTGAGGGAAAGGGTGGCAGAAGGCCAGGTCAGGGAACTCTGACAATGAGCGAGATGCTAGTACTACCCGGACCCGCGTTCATACCCCAGTCCTCAGTCATCCTTGTCTCTTTGTCTCTTCTTTCCCCCACCCCACCCCACCTCATCCCATTCCCCAGGACGGGAAAAGGAGAGGACATCTCAACATGGAAAAACTACAATGAAAATGAAGGAAAGCTGGGAAATGAAGGAAAGCCAGAAGATGAAGTAGATACAGAAGATGAAGGAAAATCAGACAAGGAAGAAAATCCAGAAGTGGAGGGGAAGCCAGAACACAAGGGAAAGCTCCAGGACGAGAAGCAGCCAGATGTTGTGGGGAAGCAAGAAAAGCAGGACAAGTCTGAAGATGAGGGAAAAGCACGCAGCTAGGGAAAGCCAGAACCCCAGGCAAAGTCAGAGAGTGAGCTGTGGGCTGCTGAAAAGCGCCAGGCTGAAGATTATGTGCCCCAGAAAGCAAAGCGAAAAACAGACAGGGGACAGATGATTCCCCTAAGGACTATCAGGAGGACTTACAGGAAAGGCATTTGAGCAGTGAGGAGATGATGAGAGAGTGCGGAGATGTGTCAAGGGCTCAGGAAGAGCTAAGGAAAAAACAGAAATGGGTGGTTTTCATTGGATGCAAAGAGAAGTGGAGGATCCATTTGTCCAAAGAGACCAACAAGATGTCAGGGGAGTGAGGGGTGGAGGTAGGGGCCAAAGGGGCTTACATGATATCCCATATCTTTAATGCCCTTGGACTTCAATTCTAATTTCTCTAATGAGAATGTTGTCGACCCTGCTTTCCCTGGTAAACGTTTTCCAAGCCATGTGCTTTAACCTTAAGCTGATACTTTGCTTTAGGTGTTACTCTCGTTACCAGAAGGCTTTTGATCCAACTACAGTGGTCTCTGTTTCAGTAGGGGATTTTCGCCCACGTGCATGGAGAGATGTTCATGGTACATTAGAAAACAACAATAAAAGGAAAAGTTTTCAGAACCGTATATACAGTATCAGCTTATTTTTGTAAAAAATTTAATGTTTGCATAATGCACGTGTGCACAGAGAAGATGGAAAATGTGTACACTGAAAAGTAGAGGCGGTGGTTTTCCTGTATGGTATCCAAAAGTAGATCTTGCCTGTACTTAAAAATGAGTCCAATCACCTGATGTGAGGTACCCCCATGCCATTCCTTTGCAGCCATGCCCATCCCCATGTTGTCCCCTAACTGTAACCATATCAGTGGGCACTGATGTCTCTTCTCCTAGGTCCTCTACCATGCTATGGCTCCCATCATGTGTGATTCCTTTCCTTTGCTTTTCTCACTCATCCTCACTTTTTCCTAAAGGATATATGGATTATGTTTGTTAAAATAAAAAATAACTAAAAGCAGAAAATAATACATGTCCCATGATTGAACTGTTCAGTGAGTTTATGAGGGCAATGAAGGCACTTAAAATTCCTGTTGTCAGAACATACAATAATATGTAAAACACATTACCTCTGGGACTTATAGCCAGAGGAACTAACCTGGCAATTATAACAGACCCGTTGCTGTAAGGGTCAGTGTTGAAATGGAAATATTACTTGCTTCACAAGACTGATGAGTGGATCAGATGAGGTACTGTGTATGTGAGCTGTGTTGTGACCCTGTCCCCCAGGTACTTGAGGGAGGAATGGTTACTACACCACTCTCGTGCAGTAGAAGTTATGTGGATAGAATCAGACACTTGGAGGAGGATTGAAGGAGGTCTCACCTGTACCCAGGAATAAGTCCAAGGCAGCTGAAAGATGAGTGTTTGTGCATCCATTGAGCTCCCAGTCCCTTTCCTTGTCTGTCTGCAGGTCTGTCTGCCTGTTGTTCTCAGCACTCTGTTAAGCTAGAAAGGGAAGAAGAACCTGTTCAGAATTCCTGCTGGTCAGTGAAGGAGGGTTGTCGCTGGACAGGGACCCAGAAATGTAGGGTGGAAGGTACAGACTGGCAGAATTTGGGGCCCCACTGCCCTCTTCCCAACACATTTACACACACTCCCATCACACGGAACAAATGCAGAGAAAATGGCAGGACCTGCCAGAGAATTGGTTGGCTCACTTGCGTGGGAGGAATGCTGGAAGAAGGGGTGGCAGAAGGCACACTTGGAGGACTGGGCCAGGTCAAGGGAAGGCTGACAAAGGGCCAGTTACCAGTGCTGTCTGAACCTGCATTCCACCCCAAGCACTCAGTCTCCCCTGTCTTCTCTTTGTCTCCTCTTCCTCCCCATCCACCCTCAGGACAAGAAAAGGAGGGGACATCTTAACATGGAAAAACTCTGCAATGAAAATGAAGGAATGCCTGAGAACCAAGGAAAAATAGAAAACCAAGAACAGCCTTAGGATGTGGGAAGGCCAGAAACAGCTCTTACTCTGGAAGAAAAAGGAGTTAGAAAATGCGGGAAAGATAGAAAACAAAAGAAAGGCAGAAGATGAGGAAATACTAGAGGATAAAGAAAAACCAGAGAGTGTGGTAAAGACAAAAAAAGGAAAGCCAGAGAGCCAGGGTAAGCCAAAAGAAGAATGGAAGCCAGCCAGCAAACCAAGGGCTGCAGGAAAGCACCCAGCTGGGGATGATATAACCAGGAAAGCCAAAAGAAAAAACAACAAGGGGCTGGTTCAGTGTCTCAAGGAATACAAGGAGGCCATACATAATATGCATTTGAGCAATGAGGAGATGATAAGAGAATTTGGCAAGACAGCTAGGATAGAGGACAAAGTAAAGAAAATGGAGGGAGCGCGGCATGTAGATGCAAAAATATTTATAGGATCCCTTACACCAGAGAGGCCCAAGAGAACTCAGGGTTGGCTGCGGGGGCTGCTACTCACGTGGGCGCCTGGTGGGTCACGTGAGCGCCTCATCACCTGAGCTCAGCTCCCTGCCCGGCTCCTCTCAGCCCCATTCCCAAGGGACTGGGCAGCTGCGGAATGGGGTGGAGGGTGTTGTGGCAATGGGAGAGTCGCCGAGAGAGCAGGAAGGGGGCGGGGGGCTTCCTGACTCCAGGTGCTTTATTTACCCGGCGCATCTCAGGTCCTCGCCCAGCATCCCTGTGAGATGCCCATTCTCTCCAGGTATGACAGCTGATCACAGGGAGGATACCCGCCTTCACCAAGAGCGCTCCGCAACCGAGCCCCACGGCCTGCTTTCAAGCCCAGCTCTGCCTGACTCCAAAGCCCAGATAGTGATGCCTGCCGGGAAGCTGCGCTGCCACCTTAAGTAGGGTATTCCAGTCCACATGTTCTCTTTCCCGCTCTTCATTTCCCTCTAAGCACATATGATTCCCAAATCTACGTCTCCAGGCTATTCCCTTCCCTGAGTCTCAGGCTCTCTTTGCCAACTGTCTATTGGACACCGCTGCCTGAATGTCCTTGAGGGACCTCAAAATCCACATACCCCAAACTGATTTCGCCAACTTCCTTCTCGCCTTCTCCGTTCACCTCTTTCCACATTCGGAGCTTACACTTTAACATTTCACCTATTCTCATCTAGAGAGAATGGCAGACAGCTAAAAAAGAAAGCATTAAAACATTTTTATATGGACCACAGACTAACAGATTCATCAAGATTCTTGGTTCACAACACTCTTATCGGTAATCCAGGCTTATATCTCGTCATTCTCTTCCCTTCCTTTCTTTCTTTTTCTCTTTCACGTTTGTAATATCACCACCCAACCGAAGAACTAGAAAATTACCACTGTTGTAACTTCTACAGTGTAATCACACATACACACATATACACACAGAGTGTATATGTGTGTATTAGTGTTCGTATATGTAATTATGAAAAACACCATTTCTACTTTAATTTGCAAAATATCACATCTTTTTTTGCACAATTACAAGTTATGTCTGTGATGCAATCATTCTAATTGTATTTCTGCTACATGTTTCTTAATTTAGTAAAATACTGATCTTTCTACAATTTTTTGTTCCACCAAAATGTGTATTCACATCATCACCACATAACAATAATTTAACTTCAATGCAGAAGATTTTAGCTGAATTCACAATGCCATTCATAACAAGGTTGTATGTTTCCTTTTCATCAGTATGAACTTCCAAAAATACTTACTATTATTATTCCATGAATTTGATGAAAGTAATATAAAATCACAGTTGGTATTAACAGATTTTCTGTTTTAATATCTGATGATGCTTATTTTAAACCATCATCAATAATTGCTAAGTTCTTTTGCTAATGGAGCCAAATGTTAACACTATCACTGTTATTTTTTAACATGCGCACAAAATTTGGCATTAAAAATTATAGTAAAATTAAATTAGAAGAAAAATAATTTAATCTAATTTAGAAGTTTTGTTTATAGAATGAGAAGTCAACACAACTTTCGCATCTGTACTAAATTAACACATTCTTCTTAAAATAACTACTACCTCTGAAGTAAATGCAAATATTTCTACAGCAGGTTTATGATTTTGGTTTTCATGAACTCAGAAATATCACTATAGTTTCCTGGTACAGAGTAAATTTTGGCAAACATTTGTGCAAGTTAAATGTTTATCATCAACTTTCTTAAGAAAATGAAATTTGTTACTGAATTTTCCATTCAATATGCACTCTTATCTCTTATTGAAAAATTAAGAAATCATTCCAAATAATAAAATATATATATATATTTGTACCAAATATATATATATTTATACCAAATAATAAATGAGAAAACTACTGTAAATATAGCAAGAATGTTTATGCTCCACAGCAGGACAGCTCGGCCTTTACCTCCTACACATATTTCACATACACATACCCTTTAACATTCCATGTTTTCCTCTGATCTTATTATCTATAGTCTGGCACTTTCACATTTTGGATGTCTTTGGTATGGGTAATGGCCCAACTAGCTAATCACACATAACCAGGAAAAGTAGGAGAATCAAATGTTTTTGTTTTCACTACCACTCAAGCAAAAAAAAGAGCTAATTCTCTAGCTGCTCCTGAGTGAGTTTACTTCATTTTAACAGTGAGTACACTGCATATTGTCTTTGAAAGGGATATGTTAATTATATTCCATTTAGAAAGAGATTTTGCAAATGTGATTAAAGTAAGAATCTTGAGATGGGGAGAGTAGCCTGAATTATCCGGTGGGCCATAAATGCAATTACAAGGGTCCTTATAAGAGGGAGACAGAGATTTTGCTACAAAAGAAGGCCATGTGACAACTGAAGCAAGATGCTAAGCTGCTGGCTTTGAAGACGGAGGAAGGAGCCACGAGTCAAGGAATGCAAGGAATACAGCTCTAGAAACTGGAAAAGGCAAGAAAATTGATTCTCCCATAGAGCCTCAGGAGGGAGCACAGCCCTGCCGATAACCTTGATTTCAGCCTAGTAAAACTGATTTTGGACTATCGATTTTCAAAGCTATAAGAAAATAAATGTGTATTGTTTTAAGCCTTCAAGGTTGCAGTTATTTAGCACAACAACATTAGGAAACTAATGCTCAAGTAAACAAGGTCTAATACTAAAACTATTCTGCTTTATATTAATGTAAATATACATAATAACAATGGCTGTTTTAAAATACAAAATTTGGACAAATGTTAAACTAGATGGGATGCCAGACCAATAGGCAATTTTTCTGTGGAGGGCAAACCAGGAAGCATTTTTATCTTAGAGGTAATTTATGTAAAACCACCTACCCAGTGCCTGGCACACAGCAAGGGTTCAATTGGGTGTTTTCTTAGTTCCCTAGACGAGAAGAACCATGACTTTTTAAAAACTTTTTTAGACAATTGTAAATTTACATGTAGTTGTAAGAAACAATAGAGGAAGCTATCTTATGCCCTTTACCCATTTTCCTTCAATGGTAACTTGTGTAATACAGTACAATTTCTCAAACATAAAATTGATGTTGATATAATCCACTGAGCTTATTTAGATTTTACTGCACTCATTTGTATGTGAGTTGTGTGTATTTAGTTACGTGACATTTTACATATGTATTTTCCCAAATGCAATCTCATTAGCCCGTACATCTATCTGAGAGGCATTATCCAAAACATGGCCAGTATAGGAGAAATGACTTACCCAAGGCCCCATGGTATGTGTGGCTCCCAGTGTTCTATTGCGATGTTCTTCTGCAAAGCCTCTTCTTTCTTCTTTCAATGGTCACACTGCACATATTTTTCTTGAAGAAATAACAGAATTAAAAAGAGGAATGAGGAAGTATATGAAATAAAACAAAATGGGGTGATGATTTTCTTTTACAAACTCTATGGAACTGGTTCAGTGATTGTTTTTCTTCTTCATAAATTATCAGAGAAATCACTCCAGTACATAGAAATGACACTGAAGTTCATGCATAACAGAAATTTGTCCACTTCCCTTTCATTTAACATTATCATGTAATCATACTATTTCCATTATGTCAAAGAAATCTCCTTTAAATGAAGGATGGATGTAAGAAAGGAGAACTAACATCTGTTGAGCGCTAAATGTACCATACGCCATGTATGACACTGAAATATGATTTTTGCCCCTCATAATAAATATTTGATATAGATATAATGATTCCCTTTCTACAAATGAGAAAAAAGAAACTCAGAAATATTTTGTAATTTCTAAAAATCTTTCCATAAGTGTAGAGATCTCAGAGAGACTAATTCTAAGCCACTGTTCTTCTCATATAATACATTACATGCTGTTTACTTTGTAGTCATGCAAGACTTAGGAGTGTTTTTGAACTGTGTATGTTTTCCATGACCATATGTGAATTGGTAAGTACTAATACTTTTTTTTTTCTTTAAGTGGACACCTTTAGTAAATATAAGCATCTAGATCTCAGAAGAAAGATCTAGGATATGAATTTTGGCCAGAGTGTCTAGCAAATAATAAACACCCAATAAATATCTATTGAAATAAGGAATCTATGTATCACTGAAGGGTATTAGCCTTAACGTCTTGAGAGATCTTATAATAAAATAGCAAAATAGACAAAATTTGTAAACAGCACACAGACAAAGAAATGCAAATGGTCAATAATTGCAAGGAAAAGTTCTAACTCAGTAATAATTTGAGGAATGCAAATAAAAGCATCTAAATAATCTTTTAACAACATCTGACAAAAATTAACTATAGAAACAACCCAATAAAGTGGACAAAAATTCACCGAAGAAAATGTTTAAAATTGGCTCTGTGTGTATATGTGTGGTGGGGAGGGAGAGAGAGAAAGAGAGAGATTGAAATTGTATTGTAATTTCAATACAAATCAAGGAAATGGAAACACATTTATCAGTTAGAAGTGAATTTAAATACTCTGATGACACCAGGTATAGTGGTGGGGTAAAGAAATGAGAATTCTATACTTGTTGAGAGAGTTTAAATTATTGAAATGAAGTCCTATGAAATACATATGCAAGCATGTAATGTAGGGAAATTTTCTCTCATGTATAAAATTAAGCTGGTAAGAGGTTATTCACTGCAGCATTGCTTGAAATAAAAACAAACAAACGAAAGGGATAAGACAAAAAGCAGTCCAAAAATTCTCTCTCCCCTTCTCCCTCTCCCCCCACCTCCCACTCTTCCTTTGACTGGAGAGCCCAGGGTTTAATTCTTGTACCTTAATAATTTCCTATCTTATTTGATAAATGATTTCAAGTAGTTTATGAAATCCATACGATTATGACTCCCCAAGTCCAGATTTCACTCCTGAAATGCAGGGTAACACTTTTTGACTTACTCTTTCACTTTAAAATATGTTTTAGAGGACTTTACATTAACTAAAATGCTTCATAATTTATTTAAATATTCTACTTCTTTATGAAAATTTGGATTGTTTCCAATTTATTTTCCTCTACAGTACCTAGTTATAGTACAGTGCTTAGCCTCCCTTGTAATTAGATGAAGGCCATGTGTACCAAGCATTTTTATTGCTTCCTTCACATCTCCTAGTCACACATAAACAGCTGCCATGAATAGTTTCCTGTGAGCTCACATCAATGGCAGCAGTGTCTTACCTTCATTAACTTTCCTGCTTCAGATTCTTCTCGTTAGCATCAAGCAGCCCTGTTAACTGCCACACAAGCCCATTTCTAAATTGCAAGGGAATTAATGCCCCCAGGAGCAACTTGTAACAGAACACAGAGTGATTTATAAACCTTCTGGCCTCCCGACTTTTGGCAGATAATTCCAGAAAACATTTTATATGCTTCTCAGAGGTCCCAGCTAACCCTAGTCCCCATTACCTACCTACGGCAGTAATGTCAATAATGCACCATTATATGAGCTTTAACTCTTTCTTTATACCATTCTGGCTCCTACCTCACTATTGCTTCCTGGATCACTTCCCAAATAAACTACCAGCACCTAATTTCTGCTTTTGGGGGAACCCAAACTAATACATTGAGTAATGGAGTTTTATCCAATTGAATGTGGACAGAAGTGATGTTTGCCACTTCTACACCTGACCTTTATTTATTTTTAACCCTCTTTAATTCCCTCCCCCCACTTCCACCCCTGACCTATGGATGTTGCCATTTCTCCTTAATTGGATCTCTGAAGGCGGGGTGTCTCCTCCCACACACTTGCAGCGTGCACCCAGGGCCTAGTGCACCCTGGGGGGCCTGGTGCACCCAGGGCAGGGGGTCTGGCACACCCGGGGTATGGACACACCCAGGGTATGGTCCGTGGCTCCACTTGAGGCATGGACCTAGGACTTTCTGCGTGTAAAGCAGATGTGATAACCACTACACTATGGAGCCACCCGCTACACCTGACCTTTAAAAGCCTCCTAAGCAATACTTCATTTCCTCACTCCCTGCCAGTAGAAAATTGATCACAGAACTCAGACACTCAGGGGAATGACAGCACCACAAGATGGAAGTCCTTGGGTTCCTGTATCCCCACTTGCAGGAAAGGCCTTCATGAGAACCACCTGACAAGTAACATCACTGTTAAACTGTATTCTGAGAAAAGAATAAAATTCTATTAAGCCAAGGAAAAATTAGCATTGTATGCTACGTCAATAGCCTATTCTGACAAATACAATGGAGTGCCATTTTCTCATTGATGGCAGTTTTAGATGTTAAAAATCATTTCCCATTGTTTTCTCATAATGAGAATACAGGCATTCTAACAAAAGGAGAAAATGTCTTTCTGATTTATCTTGAGTTCAAAGGTTTGGGGGAAAAGGTTCTCTACTTTCTTGGGTGTTTAAGAAACTCATAAGAGCTTCTCCACATTCCTCTGAGCAGACCCTAACCCAGTTTCCACGCTGGGAAGACAGGCTTGTATTTGACTCACTTGGTGAACTCAGTGAGCGATTGCACCAGGGCAGGAAGGTGTGATGTTTGCTAAACTGCTGCTCCTGGACTGCTCAGTATGTTCATATATTTATAGGAAAACTCTGAACTTGTTCCACAATAATCAGTGCAAGAGTCCTCAAATCATATATTATTTAGCCAAATTAACCAGGATTTCAGCCATCTGCTACCTCCTTGAGAGGCAAAGAACCAAGAATTACTAGCATCTCTTTGACACACAAATAATCATTTTTCTATTCACTAATAACTAAATATGCACTGAGTCTAAAACCCATAGTATTCCATAAAAGGTATCTAATTGACTCTAGAGTGAAAATAAGAGGGTAAGAAGGGGAGTGAATATATGGGGAAAATTCAAAGATTCAATCTGATATGGATGGCTCTTTTACATTAACTTTTAAACTTGCTCAAATTTCAAGGCATTGAAGATTTTTTTTAAAAAAAAAAACCTCTTTGGACCCCCTCTCTCTCTCTCTCTCTCTCTCTCTCTCTCTCTCTCTCTCTCTCTCTCTCTCTCTCTCATCTCTCACTCTCTAATCTCTCTCTCTCACACTCTTCAAAGACAACGCTCCAGAAAGTGTTTCTGCATTTCCTATTAAAATTCTTCATTTCCAACTGAAACATTATCCCATTGCACTATGGCTTCTGTCGCCATACTTGCAATGAACACACTCTTACAATGATCGCAAGGCACCTTTTTGCGACTAGGTCCAGCTATTTTGAATGAATACATTAACATGCTTAGTGATACTTTGAATAACCTCCTAAAATATGCATATTTATGCAGACTGCTTTTGTCGCTTAACAACGAATCTTTGACAGGTTCCCAGGCTCTGGAGCATAAGGTGTTGGGTACAGACCCAAACTGTCCTGCTCTCTGTGCAGTCCTGTGCTAAGCCTCTTAATTCTTCTCCCTGTCCCTCAGTTAGTTATTTATCTATAAGATGGTGATTAATACTATATCTATCTTATAATGGTGCTATGAGCATTAAATCACTCAATACATAAAAAGTACTTGGCACATAATATGTTTTAGTCATTTTTATTTTTCTATATCTTTATCATTAGTACACCTACTATCCTTATAGTATAAACTGATCTTTATTCACAGTCAATGAATTTGAGGCATGTTTTTAGTAAGATAAGCAGGTTACAAAGCTAAATGTAAAATGTGATCTTGTATTTGCATAAGTAAACTACTGGGAGAATATAATTCAGATGAAAACTTTAGTGGTTATTCTGAGTTGAATTGTGAGACAAAAATTTCTGTTTGTTGAGTCACCTATATTGTGGCAACCTTAAGAAACAAATTCAGCAGGACTTATCTTTGGGTGGTATGTTTTAAGGTAATATTATTTTATTTCTTTTCTATGATGTTATATATCCTATAATATACACTCACTGGTCTTGCAATAATACAAAATAATAAAATGATATGGAAACATAAATATTCTCAGTTCTATCAGTAGGAAAGTTACTCAGCTTTATCATGCAGAATACCTCGAAGGCACAGGAAAGGAGACAAGATGGGGAAGAACTTTCATAGTATAATGGGACACATTTCCCCAAAATTCAACCACATTGCCTATCATCAATATTTTAAATTTATTTCTAGTTAACTGGGATAAGAACATAGTACTGCAGGGTGGCTCCATAGTGCAGTGGTTAGCATGTCTGCTTTACACGCAGAAGGTCCTGGGTTCGCGCTCCAGGTGGAGCCACAGACCATACCCTGGGTGTGCCAGGTCCCCCAAGTTCGCTGGGTGCTCCAGGCCCCAGGTGCTCTGCGAGCCTGTGGGAGGAGGAGACACCATGCCTTCAGAGATCCAGTTCTTAAGGGGAAAAATGGCAACATCCATAGGTCAGGAGTGGAAAGAGGGGGAAAAATAAATTAATTAATTTAATTAAATTAAAAAAAAAAACATGGTACCTGAGCTTGTTTTATTTTGCTTTGTCCTGAATAACAGTAAGGTTGAAAGTCTTGTCCTATGAAAGGCAGTAACATATTCTGGTTAGATGAATGGGCTCGGAGGCCACACAACATATCTTACTCTTGCCACTTGCTAGCCCTGTCTTTAGTTCCTTATGTTTAAAGTTGAGTAACAATAGCTTCTCTTCATAAATCGTGGTAAGCATTAAATGAAAAAGTATAGGTTTAGCACTTATAACAGTGTTGGACAGTGAGGAAGTCAGCAGTAAATATTAACTATTACTATCATTATTTCCATACCCAAATTGATCGTAAGTGTTTCTATTGTTATTTTAATTATGTGTATTTATATTGATTGGCATGGACTGACATTTATAATATATTTTCTAAATAAATCAGTTTAACTACTAGAAACAATAAGCAAATACAGTAAAGTTTCTGGATACAAAATCAACATTAAAAATTCATGGCATTCCTATACTCTAATAATGAAGCGTCAGGAAAAGAAGTGGAAAAAATAATTACTTTTGCAATTGCAACAAAAAGAATAAAAATACCTAGGAATAAATTTAACGAAACATCTGAAGGACCTATATAAAGAAAACTACAAGACCCTATTAAAAGAAATCAAAGAAGATACAAAGAAATGGAAAGATATTCCATGTTCCTGGATTGGAAGAATCAACATAGTTAAAATGACCATATTACCTAAAGCATTATACAGATATAATACAATCCTCATCAAAATCCCATTGGCATTTTTTAAAGAAATAGAACAAAAGATCATCAGATTTCTATGTAAGCACAAAAGACCCCGAACTGTCAAAATCATCTGAGAAAAAAGAACGAGGCTGGAGGCATCACTCTGCACGACTTCAAATTATGCTACAAAGTGACAATAATCAAAATGGCATGGTATTGGCAGCAAAAAAAGACACATGGACCAGTGGAACAGAATTGAGAGTCCAGAAGTAAACCCATATTTATATGGGCAAATAATTTTCAACAAAAAAGCCAAAAACATACAGTGGAGCAAAGAAAGCCTCTTCAATAAATGGTGCTGGGAAAACTGGAAAGCCACCTGCAAAAGATTGAAACTAGACTGTTGTCTATCACCACACACCAAAATTAACTCAAAATGGATTAAGGACCTAAATATAAGACCTGAAACAATAAATTGCGTAGAAGAAAACATAGATACTAAACTCATGGACCTTGGATTTAGAGAAGATTTTATGAATTTGACATCAAAGGCAAGGAAAGTAAAAGCAGAAGTAAATGAATGGGACTATATCAAACTAAAAAGCTTCTGCACAGCAAAAGAAATCATCAACAAGATAAAGAAACAATCATTTGAATGAGAGAATATATTTGCAAACAACACCTCTGATAAGGACCCAATATCCAAAATATACAAAGAACTCACACAGTTCAATAATTTTTAAAAATCCAACTTAAAAAAAAATGAGCAGAGGCCCTGAACAGACACTTCTTCCTAGAGGACATACAAATGGCCAAGAAATATGTGAAAAGATGCTCAACATCTCTAGCTATTAGGGAAATGTAAATCAAAACCACAATGAGCTACCATCTCACCTGTTAGAATAGCTATAATCAACAGGACAAGTAATAACCAATGTTGGAGAAGATGCAGAGTAAAAGCAACCCTCATACACTGCTGGTGGGACTGAAAATTGGTACAGCCACTATGGAAAACAGTATGGAGGTTTCTCAAAATACTAAGAATTGATCTACCATATGATCCAGCAATCTCTCTACTGGGTGTTTACCCCAAAGACTTGAAAACCCATATCTGAAAAGTGATTTGCACACCGATGTTCATAGCAGCATTATTCACAGTGGCCAGGACATGGAAGCAACTGAAGTGTCCTACGATAGATGATTGGCTAAAGAAGCTGTGGTACATATATACCATGGAACATTACTCGGCCATAAGAATAGATGAAATACTGCTATTTGTGACAACATGGGTGGACCTCGAGATAATCATGCTAAGCAAAATAAGCCAGACAGGAAAAGTTGAAAATCACATGATATTACTTATAAGTGGGATATTAACCTAAAAGCAACAAATGAACAGGACAAACAAACAGAGACTTATGGACATGGACAATAGACTAGTAGTTACCAGAGTGGAGGGGGGAGAGAGAGGAAGGAGGTAGAGAGGGTAAAGGAGGTCAAATATGTGGTGACAGAAAGAAATCTAATTATAGGAGGTGAACACACAGTGCAAATATATATATATATGTCTTACTGTTAAAGTGTACAGCTGAAACTTATTGGATTTTGTTAACCAATGTCACCACAAAAAAATAAAAAATAAATTAATTAATCAGTTTACAGGATATAATCTCATTGTTACTTTTAAATATATGTGGTTATAATTGCATAGAATTTCTGAAAATAATATGTGTATTTAAATGGTAACAATGCTTTTTCAATGCTTTTAAGGGCTTCTTTTC
Organism: Pteropus vampyrus; assembly: GCF_000151845.1. Classification (NCBI taxonomy): domain Eukaryota; kingdom Metazoa; phylum Chordata; class Mammalia; order Chiroptera; family Pteropodidae; genus Pteropus; species Pteropus vampyrus. The sequence goes on from NW_011889896.1 coordinate 124,085, forward strand.
TTTCCTGCATTTTCATTTTTATCTACAATGAAAATGTCTTGATTTTGAAAGTGACGAATAAACAAAATACTCTCTAGCCCCAGCCCTTTTCATAGGATAGTGGCTCAATGTCAGAATGGAGAACATCCCTAAGCCAAGGAAATTAGGTACTAAGGTGGTTACGGAATTAATTTATGAATCTGCCACGTGAGAGTCCTCATTTGGCAGCTTCAGGGAAATTACAGGTGTCTAGGGGAAGAGCAAATACAAGCATGTATCTCAAATAAATCTTACATTCCACAGTCAGACAATTTCTCCATTTCCTTGAATTCTAGTGAGGTCACATGATGAAAGTAGTTTCACAGCATGCTTCTTTCTGTACTCTTCCAAATAGAGCCTCTTGAATTGAAGGCAGACTTATGGGTTTAACCACCAAGTTAGTCAAGCAGTGAATGCCACAGGAGAAGGAAAGTGTGAAGGCCTGCATGAGATCTCCCAGTGCTCAGCCCCACAGCTTCCAGAGGGAAGAATGCTTCAATAGCGGGATTCAGGGGAAAAGTTTATTTACAGGCTCATTCAGCCAAGGACACCAGAAACAATCAACACATACGAATGAAAACTCCTTTGAAGTACTTTCCTTGTGCAATTAAAACTAATAAAAGGAAAGAAAAATATATACCTGCCTAGCACTTGTAATACAAAATCAACTCAAGTTCAAAATGAGACTCATCCCTATACCAATCTAGGGTTAAGGGTGTTAGTCTGGACGTAAGAAAACTCCCTGCAATCACTGTCTTCTAGGATGACCCAGATTAGGTTCTAGATATACAGGCCTAGATGTGTAACAGTGTGAATGAGAGACAAAACATTAGGCTAGACAAAGAGAAGAATGTTACACATTAAGGATACATTGAGACATTCCCCAGCCAGTACCAGAGAAACTCTTTGACTTTGAACACATTAGAGGAAATGGTGATTGAAAATAGTATGTGCAGTTTCTATTCGTGCTCACTATAGCATGTAAACTGAAGGGGGAGCATATTCATTTTAGAAGCTCTGAAAGAGAATGCACATTGCAAAGAAGGCATATGGGCAGGTCACACTGTAGAGATGTTATGTGTACTTCTCCCTTTTTTTATTTATTTCTCTTTTTCCATAATTTATCCAGGCATCTACAGATAAACACATGCAACAAAACAACACCATATTATGTATACATATGTGATAAAAATATTTTTAAAAGGTTCTAAGAATGAAAAACCCAAATTCTTTATAGTGGTTACCTCTGAAGAAGACTGTTCTAATGCAATCATAGAAGACTTCAAAGTGAGTTTTAACTGCATACATAATGTTTTATTTCTTAAGTTGAGTATATAGAAGCCTGTTTTATTATTCTTATAATTTTTAAAATATATAAAATATTTAATAATAATGTTTCTATGAGCTTTAATTCTGATTTTTAAAATGATCCATGCTAATTTAGAAAATGTGGAAAATGTAAAGCCCAGAGATAAATATGTAATTAATCAATAATACCACCAGCCACTATTTTTGAAAAAATGTATTATATCTGGAATTTTCTCCCATTATTGTGTCTTTGTATTTATATAACAATGAATATACATATAGCTTTTGCAATATTAAAATCACATTTTCAGCATCTTGCCATTTCCTTCATCATTATAGCTTAGGATATTAATTTACACTTATTTAACTATTGTAATTTGGTATATTTTAGAAAGTTTTATGAGTTTTTATATTGCTTTTTAGTAAATTATCTTATGATGTTATTTGCCTATCTATTCACTGTGTATACATACACAATGTGTACGTACAATGTGTACATATACACTTTTATATATATAATTTATATGTGTGTATAATCTATATGACATTACTTTAAGCCCAAATGACCAAATACATTGGTTATATCGAATATATGTAAATAGGCTTAACTTACCAGTAAAAAGAAAAAAATATATCATATTGCTTATTGAAGTGGAATTTGACACAAAGCTTTTTAAAGAGCTATTCCTGAAACAAAGACAGTCAGATAATTTAAAGTTTAAAAATAGTCAAATGTTTATCCGGCAGTTAAAATTAAAAAGAAAACAGGGGTTATAATCTTGATTTCTTTTTATTTAGTACAATATTATTGACTATATTCCTTATGCTATATTTTACATTCCCATCTGGCAACCATCAAAATGTGCTCTATATCAATGAGTTTGTTTCTGTTTTGTTTGTTTGTTTATTTTGTTCTTTAGATTCCGTAAGTGAAATCATATGGCATTTGTCTTTCTCTGTCTTATTCCACTCAGCACAATATCCTCTAGGTTCATCCATGTTGTTGGAGATGACGAGATTTCATTCTTTTCTATAGCTGAGCAATATTCCATTGTATATATGTATCGCTTCTTCTTTATCCACTCATCCATCGATGGGAAAGAAGGTTGCCTCCATATCTTGGCTATTGTAAATGATGCTGCAATAAACATATGGATGCACATGTCTTTCTGAAGTAGTGTTTTGTGTTTCTTCAGATAAATACCCGGAAGAGGAATGACCGGGTTCTTCTTTGTGTCTTGTTATAGCCTATGTTTTAAAGTCTATTTTGACTGGCATAAGTACTGCTAACCCAGGTTTGTTTGTTTGTTTGTTTGTTTGTTTGTTTGTTTGTTTCCATTTTCATGAAATATCATTTTCCATCCCTTTACTTACAGTCTGTGTGTGTCTTCCAAACTAAAGTGAGTCTCTTATAGGCAGCATATGTATGAGTCTTTTTTTTCTTATCCATTCAGCCACCTTATCTTTTGAATGGAGCATTTAATCTACTTACATTTAAAGCAATTGTTGATAGATATATAGTTACTGCCATTTGTACTTACTTTTTTCTTCTTCTTAAAGAAGTCGACATTTCCTGTGACACTGGCTTGGTGGTGATGAACTCTTTTAGCTTTTTCTTGTCTATGAAGCTCAGATAAAGAACTGGGGAGAGTAATCTTGGTTTTAGGTCCTCGATTTTCATCGCTTTGAATATCCCAACCTCTTCTGGCCAGCAAAGTTTCTGTTGAGAAATCAGCTGACAGCTTATGGAGCTCCCTTGTAGGTAACTAATTGCTTTTCCCTTGCTGCTTTTAGTATTCTTTGTCTTTAACCTTTGGTATTTTAATGATACTGTGTCTTGGTTTGAGACTCTTTGGATTCATCTTGTTTGGGACTCTCTGAGCTTCCTGAGCTTGTATGTCTAGTTCCTTCATCAGGTTAGGGAAGTTTCCCATTATTATTTCTTGGAATACATTTTCAGTACCTTACTCTGTCTCTTCTCCTTCTGGTACTCCCATGATGTGAATGTTATTATGCTTGATGTTGTCCCAGAGGCCCCTTAAACTATCCTCATTTTTTTTTTTAATTTTGTGGTATTGTTGTTATCATTCTGATTGGGTGTTTTCTGCTACCTTATCTTCTAAATCACTGATTTGATCCTCTGCTTCACCTAATCTGTTGATTCCCTCTAATGTATTTTTCATTTCAGTTATTGTATTCTTCATTTCTGACTGGTTCTTCTTTATGCTTTTTTTTTTTAAATCTCCATTTTCATGTTTTCTATCTCTTTGTTAAAGTTCTCACTGAGTCATCTACTCTTCCCCTAAGTTCATTGAGCATCCTTATAACCAGTTTTTTGAACTCTGTGTCTGATAGATTGTTTGTCTCCATTTTGTTGAGTTCTTTTTCTGGAGCTTTTTTTCTATTCTTTCATTTAGGACATTTCTTTGCCTCCTCATTTTGATTGCCTCCCTGTGTTTGTTTCTATGTATTAGGTAGGGCTCCTAAACCTCCTGGTCTAAGTAGAGTAGCTTTATGTAGTAGGTATCCTGTGGGGCCCAGTGACGCAGTCTTCCCTGGTCAGCTGAGCCAGGCGCTCGAGGTATGTCCTTTGTACGTCGTGTGTGCTCTCCTGTTGTAATTGAGCCTTTGTTGCTGTTTGCACATCGATGAAGGGATTGACCCTTGGTCTGATTGATTGTGAGGATTGGCCTGTGAGGGGCTGCCCCTACAGAGTTGGATTCACATTAGCAGGGCTCTGGTGCCCGCCTAGTCTGCTTTCAAGTGTGTCCTCCTCAAATGCAGCCCTGGGTGGTACTCTGACACCAGCTCCAGTTAGGCCAGCCACTATTTGTGCCAGCCTAAGGGCCTCCTGGGAGGGGCCCAGCCACAGGCCACATTCAGCTACAGCTTGTGCACTTCTGGAGCCACCTGGCAAGAGTCACCAAGCAATCGCAGATGGCTGCCACCTGTGCTGGCTTAGAGGCACCTCAAGAGGCCAAGCCAGGAACCAAGACCAGCTGCCATTAGTGCCGGCCTTGAGACTGCTCAGCAAGTGGTACAGGGCATGCCAAGGCCATGCTATTTCTCTGGGATTTGTGAGCCATTGAGAGATTTTAGGAAAGTCCACAGCATAAGCCAAGACAGGCTGTTTGTATAGAACAGCCACTGGAGGCAGCTTGGGTGGGCCCACAAATTGGGAGGGGCAGAGTCTCAGGGAATCACCTGGGCAGGGCGACCTGTGTTAGCCAGATCGATGGAGACTCAGATATTGCAGCTGCCTGTGTCTGCATGCCAGGAGGAGGGAGAGCTCAATAAATAGACAGTGGATGTCTCCAGTACTTCTGTTCAAGAGGAAGACGCCCCTCCAGCCCTCGTCCTGAAGCCAGACAACCCATTTCCTCCCTGTATGTCCCTGGCAGTCCTTGAGAAGCTGCCCCAGCACTGGAACACAGAGCGAATGGGTCTGTCAGCGAGTAAGTCCACATGTAGGCCCCTTAAGATCTGTGACTCCCACATCCTGTCTCATTCAGCCACAGTCTCCACTGGTTTTCACAGCCAGAGATTGTGAGGACATCTCTCCTTGGCACTGGAACCCTGGGCTAGGGATCCTAGGGTGGAGCTGGGACACCTCGATCCTCCAGGGGGACCTCTGCAGCCAATATAACCCTCCTGATTCTCAACCACCATAGACGGGGGTAGGACCAGCCATATTGTGTCTCCAAACCTCCTACCAGTCTTGAGGTGGCCACTTATGTATGTCCCCAGTTGTAGGACTTCTGTTCAGACAGACCTCAGGCAACACCAAATGATGGTTATTCTGTAGTCTTGTAATTTTGATGTGGCTGTGAGAGGAGGCGAGCACAATGTCTACCTTCTAGGCAGTCTTGACCAGAAGTGTCTAGCCTCCCTCACAAGGACACTTGTGCCTGCACAATAGGGCTCATCCAGTTAATCTAAGAGAAACTCCTATTTCAAGATCTTTAACTTAATAACATGTATAAAGACCTTTTTTCCATATAAGGTACGATTTACAAGTTTTGGTGATTAGGACCTAATATCTCTGGGGGCCATTATTAAGCTCATTACAGTGATCATACCATTTTGAATCCCCATGAGTAGTGTATGAAAGCATGTGTTCTTTCACATCCTTATGGACTGAGTGTCTTGACAGATCTTTGGAACTTTGCCAATCTAATAATTTAGAAATAGTATTTCACTGTAGTTTTAATTGCATCTCTCTTATCAAAAGCAAGTTTGTGCCTGTTTTTGTATGTTTAAAGATAAGTTGCATTTTTCCCCTGGTAAATGTTTATAGTTCTTATATATCTTTGACAGGATTATTAGGTTTCTTTATGCCTCTCTATTTATAGGCTTATATATGAATAGGAAATGAACACTTTTTTAAAGATGTTAGTTCAGACATTTTCCCAGTGTCTTTTTAATTGGCTATAATGTTTTTTTGCTATGCGAAATTGTTTTCTATATTTATTTAGTCAAATGTATTAATATTTTTCTTATGCTCCTTGATTTTATTCATAGTTAGGAAATTTTCTCCACTTCCACATTATAGGTATTATCAGGGCCATGCTGCATGTGGAGGCTAAAGGAGAGACTATGTTCCTTGCCCCTTATAGCTTCAAGATTCTTGTTTTGTTTTGTTTTGTTTTGTTTTGTTTTACATTTAAATCTGAGTTGTTTAGAAGATACTCTTATTTAAGACACAAATGGAACTATGTTTGCCTTTTTAACCAAATGGTTATTTAGTTATCACAACCACTTATTAAATCACTTGTCATATCTCCAATAATTTAAAATACTGCCTTTATAATGTTCTAATTTTCTAAATATAATTTAACCTATGTCAGTATCTTCTAGACTGTTGCATTAGTCTTTCTGTCGGTTCTTGGGCCAAACTACACTCTTATGTTGTACAAACTTTATTATATGTTTTAATATCTAGTAGAGCCAGCTGCCACCCCTTTTGGTCAGCCATCATTCTTCATTGTCAGAGTTTATCTGACTGTTCTTGTAGTTTGTTCTGCCAATAAATTTGAAAATAAACTTGTTTAACTTAGTAAAAAAAAAAAAAGAAATAATATTTTCATGGGGATCACATTAAATGTGGGAAATTGACATCTTTATAATATTGAGTCTTCTTGCGGAAGACTATCTTATGTCTTTCAATTTGTTCAAGTCTAATTTTTTGTTTTACATAAGTTTAGACATTGTTTCGTTATTTGTTCAATCATTTTCATCTCTTCCATAACATTTTTTTTGTTTGTATGTACATATGAAGACCTCTGGTTTCTGATGTTAATGGTTTTACCTGCTACTTTACTAAATTCTCCTTTTGTTTATAGTAATTTGGAGGGAGTTTCCAATTTGTAATCATATCAACAACAAATACAGAGATTTTACCACTTTCTTTGCTTCTAATTGCCTAATCTTGTCAACTGAATGGCAAGATGCCCCCTACACAGTATCAAATAGTGAGGATAAAAATGGTCACTTGTCTTGTTTTTGTCTTCAGCAGAAATACCGCTAGTGTTTCTCCATTCAGTAGGATGCTAGCTTTTTGTCTGAGATGTGTATGTATATTGCCATGTTAATAAAGTATCTACCAATTCCTATTTTATTACGTTTTTAAAAATATAAATAGGTGTTATACTGTTAAATACCTTTCTGCATATGGAGGTGATCATATAATTGTTGCCTTGGCTCTATTGTCATACTAGATTATATGAATAGCTTTCCTGATACTGAAACACCTTTGTGTTCTTGGAATAAGATCCATAAAGCTGTGATTTATTTTTTTATCCTGTATTCAATCAATCGTGTTAATATTTTATTTAAGAACATTCCTTCACCATATTATATGATATTAGTGAGTAATTTCATTTTTGGTACATTTTCACCATTTTTTAAATAAATTTTATACTTGCTTCATCATCTGAAATATTTGTTATGTCCTTGGAGCAGTTGAAATGGCATTGGGAATATGTTACCTTTAAAGGTTTGCTAGAAATCTCCCTTGGAAAGATCTGAGCCTGGCACTTTTATCATGGAGATATTTTTTTAACCTAATTCACTGTTTCTTCAATGTAATTGGCCTATTTAGACGTTTTGTCTCTATTGAGGCCAGTTTGAGTAAATCATAATTTTCTTTTCTTTTAAAAACTGTCACCCTTGTCATTTAAGTTTGTGTACAGTCATGCACAATTTTTAATTTTAATTAGTTTCAAGTATACAGTACATTGGTTAGACATTTATATAGTTTATAAAACGATCCCTTAATTGTTCCTTCTCTCCTCTGGTTTTCCACCTAGCGAATATATTAATTCTAACTGCATGCCCTATGCCATGCCTCCCATCCCCGTGACCATCTATCAACTACTAATTTGTACTTCTTCAACCCTTCACCCCATTGTCCCAGCTCCCCAACTCCCCTCCACCCTGTCCTTCACCAAATTGTCCACTATTTTTGTGAGTCTGGGTTGTTTTGTTTTTTTTTTTTTTAGTTTACTCTTTTTGTTTCTTAGATTCCACTTATAAATGAAATCATATGGAACTTATCTTTCTGTGTCTGACTTATTTCACTCAGCATAATAACCTCTAGGACCATCCATGTCATTGCCAATGGTAGGATTTCAATTTTTTAAGGCTAATATTCCATTGTATATATGAACCATAACTTCTTTATCTAATCATCTGTTGATGAGCATTTAGGTTGTTTCCATATCTTGGCTATTGTTAATTGTGTTGCCATGAATATTGGGGTGCATAGATCTTTACGAATTATTGCTTTGGTTTTCCTTAGATAAATACCCAGAAGTGCAATGGCTGGATCAAAAGGTATATCCATTTTAATTTTTTGAGAAAACTCCAGACAGTTTTCCATAGTGGCTGCACCAATTTGCAATCCCATCAACAATGTATGAGGGTTCCCTTTTCTCCACATCCTCGCAAGAATCGTTGTTCTTTGATTTATTGACAGGTGTGAGGTGATATCTCATTGTGTCTTAATTTGCATTTCTCTGATGATCAGTGACCTTGTACATCTTTTCCTATGTCTATTAGCCATCTGTATTTCCCTTTTAGAGAAGTGTGTTTAGGACTTCTACCCATTTTTTAATTGGATTGTTTGTTTTATTCTTGTTGAGCTGTATGAGCTCTTTATATATTTTGGATATTAACCACTTATCAGATGTATCATTAGCGAATATCTTCTCCCAACCAGTCAGTTGTCTTTTTGTTTTGTTGATGGTTTTCTTTGTTGTACAAAACTTTTTTAGTTTGATGTAGTCCCATTTGTTTATTTTTTCTTTTGTTTCCCTTGCCCAGGGAGATATAACTGAAAAGAAATTACTGTTAGTAATATCAGAGAGTTTACTGTCTACATTTTCTTCTAGAAGTTTCATGGTTTCGGCTCTTATATTTAAGTCTTTAATCCATTTTGAGTTTATTCTTGTAAAAGATGTAAGAAGGTGGTCCAGTTTCTTTCTTTCTTTCTTTCTTTCTTTCTTTCTTTCTTTCTTTCTTTCTTTCTTTCTTTCTTTCTTTCTTTCTTTCT